>NC_142523.1:37986536-38104036 GCF_964205215.1 Stylophora pistillata | reverse complement strand
ACAAGGGTCTTTCGAATAAGCTCCAAAAGTTGCAAAACCGGGCTGCCCGTATTCTGACCTTCTCCAGTTATGACACAAGCGCTGATCCTCTTTTTGTGCAACTTAACTGGAGACGGTTAGATACTCAGCGACAAATACAAGTGGCCACCATGGTCTATAAATCTATACATGGTCTTGCGCCCGACTATCTTGGTTCTCTTTTCACTAAATATGATCCTCCATATAATCTAAGGAACTCTGAAAACAAACTAGCTGTTCCATTGCCTCGCACCAATTTCCTGAAAAATAGCTTTAGCTATAACGGTGCGGTTATATGGAATAGCTTGTCCCCTGAATTGCGGCAAGCAAAATCACTTCAATCCTTCCGAAATGGTTGTCGCAATTTCTTTCTCTGAATCGACAAAACACACACGGCATCTATGTAAAGCAGAATTTCTTTATTTTTTTCTATTTTACTTTTAAATTTTAGATCATGTTTATATAGATTAAAATAGATTGTAACTGTAATAATAGATTGTAATAATATTATTATTTTATCTGATAGATTTACCGTGTCTAAATAAAAATAAAGTTCAAGTTCAAGTTCAAGGACCTCGAGCTTCCAGCTGCACCATCAAATTGGCTATGGGCAATTGGTGCCAGCTGCAGCCGATCACCAGGATCAGTTGCCGGCTAAAACCAACAGAGCAATTAAAAGCGGCAAAATAAATGACCGGAGAATTGTGTTCGTGAAAAGTGAGTTAAATAATTTCAACATTTGGAGAGGTATAGGTGGAACAAAGAAAAACCGTTTCACATGAAACATGAGAGTTAGTGGGAAGTTTCCTTCTTTCCCAACTGCAAAAACTCAACATCAACATTAGACTTTACCGAGATGACGGACTGATCCTTTCCAAGGCCACAATGAGAGATACAAAAAACATCAAAAAGGAAATATGCCGCGTCTTTAATCACAATGGACTACGGATCACCTTCGAAGCCAACAAACAGACCATCAACTTCCCTTTAAACCTGAACGAAAGCACCAGCCAGCCATTCACAAAGCCAAACATCACACTACATTACGTCCACCGCTAGAGCAACATCTGCCAATCACCACAAAGAACATGCCCGCTGGCATCAACGAACGATTGTCATTTTTTTCATCCGACAAAGCGTCTTTTAACCAAGCCGCCCCTCCATATCAAAAGCACTCGACGAATGCAGATACCGGTACACTTGCAGCTAACAAACGAAAAAGCAGATAAAGGAACAACATACTCTGGTACAACACCTCATTCAGCAATAAACGTCAGCATCAACATCGAACACAGATTCATTGCACTAGTAGACAAACAGTAGTAGACAAGTAGTAGTAGTAGTAGTAGTAGTAGTAGTAGTAGTAGTAGTACTAGTAGACAAGTAGTAGTAGACTAGTAGACAATCAGTTTCCTAAAGACAACAAACTTAGAAAAATTTTCAATCGCAATACAGTGAAGATCAGTTACATTTGTTTGAATAATACTAAACAGATAATCGAAGGTCACAACAACTGCATTTTAAATTCATTCAAACACATCAATGGTACCGCTGATAACACCCACAAAAAAGACAACAAAACTTGCAACTGCCGACGAAAGAACACATGCCCAGTTAACGGAAACTGCCTCCAAATATCAGTAATCTACGAAGCCACCGTCAGAAGTAAGGATAACAGCACTACTCAAACATACATCGGACTCACAGAAAAAGACTATAAAAAATGATACAGAAACCACACCACATCATTGCAACACACAAAACACGGAAACTACCGAGCTCAGCAAACATATCTGGACTCTTAAATAAAATAACATTGACTACTTTATATCATAGCGCATCCTTTCATCACGATCACTATACAACAGCGCAAGTAAGAAATGCAACCTCTGCCTCAGTGAAAAGTTACTTATCATGTGCCGGCCTGAATTGTGGTAACTCAATAAACGGAATGAACTTGTGTCCTCCACAAGTTTCCCCACCTTTGTAGAGAATATTATATTTGGTGCGATATTTCCGTTCTCGTTCTGTTGGTTGTGACCACCTACATCTATTATGGTATGATCTGGAACTTCGTAACAGTTTCTTCGAGGTGCATCGTGACTGTTTGGATCACCAAGGGGAACCTTAATGTTTCGTTTAAAGCTCCGTCTAAATTTCAAGAAAAAAAACATAAAATGGCTCTTATTATCGTATTATTATTGAATTTCTAACGCAGCACAACAAAACATTCGTAAATATGCACAAAGCTTTAGCATTTGCTTTATTATTTTCTGTTGGATATTGGCCGAGTTCTCTTTTTGCATTTTTATGGACCGAGGCGAAGTCGAGGTCCATAAAAATGCGAAAAAGAAAAAAAACCAGGTTAATATCCAGCCATCTTGACCGAGCGGTATGAATACGGGCAATTCCGAGCGGGCAAGATGGACCAATCTTGCCCGCTCGGGTAGCCAATCAGAACACAGGATTCGCTCCATCTTGCCCACGTGGTCAACTAGACGCCTCGTGTCGATACTTATTCTGGGTTACTACCAAATCTATTCATTGTAGAACTGCATCGATGAAATAAAAAAGAAAAAAGGATTAATGAACAGATTACGAAAAAAATTAATTTTTACTTATAATGATTTTGCATTCTTTTTTACGGACATCACTCCACTATGTGAGAAATGGTGACCTCAAAATGGATTAAAAAAAAATTAAAGTTTTATTTGAGCCATAGTTTCCCTGAATTACTTCAAATCATTTGGCAATAATTTCAAACTTACCTTAATGTTATTATTGTTAACCGTGACGTTATTATTATAGAAACCACAATTCTGATTAAAACTGCATGCGATTGAAATATAGATTATGACACTATGGTTTGATTTGGTCCTGGGTGATTTCCATGGAACGAATGAGCTGAAAAGGCATTAGATACGTTAGTAATTAAATCTTCGCTTGAAAATGTGAACGAAAATAAATATTTTTTCAACCACAATATAGGAGCAGCTAACCTGGGTGGGTTATAGATATAAAAGATAATAAAAGCAAAATTGAGCAAAAAGACTAAAAACCAGGAAAAACTATCCTGGTATGATCGGGAAAATGGAGATATACAGCACTGCTTCGTGTTTCTCACGGCAATAAGGAGAAAGTCACGTTGTTTCTGAGATTGTTTTGTATCTTCGTTCTCTTCTTAGCGTCAACTCATCTCTGCAACGAATTTCATTGGACCCCGTCCATTTCCCGTCGTTTCCACATAACCTGGAGAAGGTTCCATTAGGAACAGATCCGGGAATTCGACAAGAAAATGTGCAAGTCTGATTGTAAGGGCTCCTCGATAGACACGAAGAGGGCGAAATAACAACGTTCGTTGGAGGTACAAGAGGACCGCAGCTGACAACTGAGGGAATCAATGGAAAAAAATGAAATAATTTTCTGAGTTTACTTTAAGTTTCTTTTTTGTTTTTAATTCTTCAAAATGTACAAAAGTTGAAAACTCCGCAAATGAGTATATTTAAGATGACAGAAAACAAAAACACAAACGAAAACCAAAACAAAAGAAGGGACTGAGGAAAAAATAGTTTGGTTTCAATTTCCTTTGAGCATTACAAAGTAAAGTAGAACTCCGACACGTACAAAATATGTGTATATCAATGTTCTATAATTAAATCAAGACCGTCTTATAACTCAAAGCCCGCCTGACAAATATGAAAAAGGAAAGAAAAAGGGACAAGACATACCATGACACGAAGGTAGAGGACTATCCCAGAATCCAGTTGGACTGTCACTTGAGGAAACGCAGGTTAATGAAGAGGAACCATTCAAACGATAACCAACGAGAGACGTAAAACTGCACTGTGCCCCATAATGATTACCACAGCTACTCATGCGCAGAGGGCCTCCCGAGCTAACCACTGGCGTGGGACAGTTGATCACTGATAGAAAGGCACGGAAATATTAGACGTTATATCTTTTCTAATTTTTAAGATTGCTCCTAATTCCTCAAGAAATAAATTGTTGAGTTCTTTTGCGTTTTCCTTTGCTAATTGTCATTTTAGTTCCATTTTGTTGGTACATTGAATATTCATTAGCTGATTAACAAGGTATTATAATCTCTTGCTGATAATACATAGTGCTGATAGTACATTTTCATTCACTTATGTTTTATTGCATCTTGGCATACGGTTGGAGATCATTTTTCAAAAGCAAGTCAGACTCTGGCTAACCTCGTGAAGTTCCCTATAACTCCATGCGGCGTAGTTTAAGATGGGGACCATTTTACACAAGAAAGTTGCAAAGGAGGCAGAAAAAGAGTTTAAGTCACCAATATAGATGAAACGCAGATATTGAAAAGAAATGTTTCCTCATATGGATGCATAATTGTTCTTGTGATCGTCTTTATAATAGAGACTTCGAACCAAACCCAAGTACCTGTACAATTAATATCAATCCCACTCCAATTGCCAGTATTTAGACAGGTTCTGGTGACGTTGCCGTTCACACTACCATATCCACTTTGACAACCAAATACGCAGTTTGATCCATTTGCGTTGCCACAGGAAGCGTAAAGCATCACGGCTTTGGGTGGAACATTTAACGGCGGACAGGTCGTGGCTTTGAAACAAAGAGGAAATTTTATCCTTTCCTTTTTTTTTTCAATTTATATAAAAGTTTTCATTCCAGACTTACGCAAATTGTTGATCTAGCTTAACCAGGAAATTTGGATATATCGTATAATCGGAAAACCATAAGTCACAACTAAATCTGCACAGAATGGTGTCAATACACCATTATGATATAAGGCTAAAAGGAGAACCTAAAAATATAAAAAAAATTCTTTAGTTACCTCTCTGACAAGTAAAGGGATTGTGATTGAAAGTTACGAATAAGACAAAAAAACTTACTTTCTTCACATGTCTTTCCATTCTGTTTCACTGCCAAGCCTGTTGGACACACGCACTCATAAGTAGAGTTTTTCGGGACACAAAAATTGCTACAGCCACCATTGCTCAAGGAACATGGACTTGAAGCTTAAAAAGACAAAGAAGGTTTTGAGAAAATTTGATAACTTGTTAGCGAATACAAATGAGGCCCAAATGAAATTATAAAATAGATATCAGGTACCTGAAATAAGTGCACATCTAAAACCCATAATGTGTCTCACATACATATGGTATATAATGCTTTTCTTAATCATGTTGATTAAAGATGTGTATGAAATGAAGAACTTTTGTTCAAGTTCTAACGAGGGAAACTTGAATTGTTGTATGTGAACTGTTTCCGCCAAATTAACTAAAAGTATGAAAACATTGCGGGAAAAGTGAATAGCTTGAAACCATCCAGGATGGTGTCTTGAAGTTTGCTTAACGCCATTATGAAGTCAAAGGCGAATGAACAAGGAGTAAATACATATAATTGCAAGAAAAACACACACAGTAATCAGAATAACAGTGTTGTGTAAATTTAATCCCAAACAGCGACTCTTTCAGAATTGGCACGAATCGAGGCTTTCTGAATATTTAACTTAGGGTGAAATTCCTTCTTGGACTTAATAAACACCATAAACTATGAGTGCTTCGCACTTGCAAAACCAGTTCTTACCCGAAGGTTGCCGGAAGCCGTCATATACCACGATGCCCATAGGCTGTCCGCCATTGATACTATAGCTGCGAAGTACCTCTCCAGTCAGGGCGTCCAGTTTATAAATCTCTCTACTCGTATTCCAGTTGGTGAAAAACAGGAAAGGTGGAACCAAAGCAACTCCAAAAGGATGTAAACCATTATATTGGAAAAGTTATGTCCTGTTACCACCATTGTAATCGATGGATTCTACTCTGTCCAAGCCTTTATCCACCCAGAATATGCGTCTGTTTCCTTTATCCAGGTCAATACCATTTGGATGATAAAGATGCGTTGTTACAATGGCTGTTCTTTGGCTTTCACTCAAGGTAGCTCTTTCAATTTTTGGGTTCACTCTCCAATCAGTCCAGAGCATAAAGCTGTAGGACGATAGAGAAAAAAAAGAAATTATAAAATAATTTTCTGGCTTGAGCTCCAACGAACTTGTTTCTTCCCCCCTCCACTCCCACACCTACAAAAAACTAAACAAAATTAAACACAAGAGCAAGAAGAGAAATCAACAAAAAAGGAAAACACAAGAAATGGAGGATTGTGTGTAGCCTGAGTCAAGTCACTCAAACAACTATGTTGCAAAGAGCCTTCCGAGCTTTTATCTGAGATATAATCGCTAAGAGAGGGATAACAAAAGACAAAACGGATCACAATAACGGCAGATTAAAGGTTGGCTTAATTGAAATTGCGCGTAGCAAAGTCCTATTTCGTCAATAACAGGATCAAAAAACTCTTTGGGATGTCAGACGTAGATATCTATGTTCAGCTCGATAAAGGGGGTAGGTTTCTAAAGAAACTGTGGTGCTGAGTCGATGGAGGTAACAGAGTAGTTTGGTTTTACTAACCGAGTTGATAATGTGAATTGGCCACCGTAAAGAGTCCAAAAGCTGACGTTGCGACCGTTGGCCCTTCGTCATTGCCGCTGACGAAGGGCTAACGCTCGAAACATCAGCTTTTAAACTCTTTATGGTGGCCAATTTACATTATCAACAATGTTAGGGTCGGTTTATTTCCAGACAAGCACTAACTAGTTGTCAAGATCCAAAGCAATCCCTCCAGGTTTATCGAGACCATCGGAAATTATGGCATGTTGGTTATTAACATTCAGGTCTGATACGGATATGGTGTTATATGTTTTATCAGTCCAAAACAGCTGGGAACTCCTCCATTCTACACCTAGTCCATTGCAAACTCCAATTTTGGTGATAATCGTGGTTTTATTATCAGTATTAATGTCAAGACGTTTGATGCTGAGTTCTGCGACGTCACTCCAGAACACGAGGCCCAAATCGAAGTAAAGATCAATCGCAAAAGCTCTTCTTAAACCCGATATAACTGGGTTGATAGTAGGGTTTCAAAGTCCAGAGTAAAAATATCCGTCGTGTTAGAAACTATCAAACATGAGGTTCTGTATAAGGTAGCTGTACAAATGAAAATGAAAAAAAAATGTTACCAACAGCTAGAAAAATATTTTCAACTGTAGCTGCGAAAAATGAAGGAAGTAACAGAAATAGGGTGAGGACATGTTAATAGGGTGATCGAGATGCTTCGCAATCAGTGATTAAAAAACTGAAATGCTAAAAAAGCGCGAAAGGGAAACTGAATAAACAACTTTGTTAATCACATAGGTATCAAAGAATGTTTTTCACTCTACCTAATTATTTTTGTTTTTCTCGTCCTCATGTTCCTACCATATAGCGTAGCTCCACTTTCTGTATATGTCTAAACACTCACAACCCATTCGCTCTGACGAAGGGATTGCGCTCGAAACGTCAGCTTTTAAATTCTTACACTAACATATCGTGGGGAGTACACTAACATACCGTGGGGAGTACACTAACATACCGTGGGGAGTACACTAACATACCGTGGGGAGTACACTAACATACCGTGGGGAGTACACTAACATATCGTGGGGAGCACCATTGTCTTCGTTGGTAAAGCTAGAATACAATTTTTTCAGAATCATCATGTACTCTTTTCATAATAATTTAATTAAGCAGACTCTTTTCTCAATAATTGTTAATGCTTGCTATTGGAATGATATTCCTATATCGATACGGGAGAATCCTACAAGCAAGCTATTGATGGAGTGCTTTTCATGTATTACTTTTCGCAGTATTAATTGCTGTCTTTCTTTGATCTTGAGCTATCTATTTACCCAGTGTTATTTCTCTTTCTCTCACTAAATTTTGTCTTGCTTTGTTTTAACCTTTGACCAGTATCTCATTTTTTCTTTACAGCATCGCTGCTGAATCATTCATTGAAATCATGAGAGTAAAAGGAATGATTGTATAAGCCTGAGAAGCTTTGATTGTCAAACAAATTCTCCAGAACCAAAGGAAATGTTTAGAGAGTATGGAGAATATTGACACTGATGTTAGAGTGTAGAAGGTTGATATATAGAAAAAATTCATTAAAATTTAAGAGCATTTAATTAACTAACAATATTTTGCCTCTCTCCATTTTCTCTCTTCTTCATAATCAATCGTTCTGATCGCGACGGGAAAACCAGCAAAGTGACGTCCTAAACTTGTTTGGGAGAACGGCAACGCTAACACCGGAAGTCGAATGGTGTCTTGTCCAGACTATTCCGCGCGCTCTGCCGTTCTGAAATGACGTTCCCGTCCTCTTGCTAAATCTCTCTATTGTGTACTCGTTGTGAATCAACAAAGGTTTTATGCATACATATCTGCCCCAGGCGATTATAAGGTTTCGTCACAGTGATGCATTATTGATGCTGGGAAAGTTTCTGTCTGCATTTTGTATCCTTAGTCAATTTACTAACATGAATGATCAAGAAAGATGACCTTTCGAAAGTTGTCGTTACGTCAACATGATTTTTTCTTTGCTCTTTTACAATCGTTTTCACAGGCCTAGGATCTATCACTTTGATTTCGATCAGGCTGTCAAGTCAATCAAGTTTATTGTCTTTAGCTGGATTGTCAAATATTGTCAAAAGCTGGATTGTCGACTATTTGATGGACCGGAAACAAAGAGTCAAACTTGCTCAAGATTGTCACTCTGAATGGCGTTCTGTACCATCCGGCGTCCCCCAGGGAACAAAACTAGGTCCATGGTTATTTCTCATCATGATTAACGATTTAGACACCCCAGCTGACTTGTGGAAATACGTGGACGACACATCTTGTTCCGAAATAGTTACTAAGGGCAGTGAGAGCAAACTCCAAGAAGCTGTGGATGACCTTTCAAGACAAGCAAGTATCGATGGGTTCTAACTGAATGAGGACAAGTGCAAAGAACTACGAGTTGGATTCTCTAACAGCAACTACGATTTTGAACCCCTAGTCCTAAATGGCAAACCCCTTGAATTAGTCACCAGTGCCAGATTGCTAGGCGTGACCATTAGCCACGATTTAAAGTGGAACATGCACACCTCTGAACTAAGTAGAAAATGTTCCTCTCGTCTCTACTTTTTGAGACAACTCAGGAGATCCGGAGTTGCACCAAGCGAACTTGTGCAATTCTATGTGACATGTATTAGGCCCGTCTTGGAATACGCAAGTCCTGTATTCCATCGTTCTCTACCAAACTACATCAGCGAAGATTTGGAACGGATCCAAAGAAGGGCACTCAGAGTCATCTATCCTTACCTGTCATATAGTGTAGCACTAGAAACAGCTGGCCTACCGAAACTTCACGAGAGAAGGGAAAAAATTTCAACCAATCTGTTTGACGAGATAGTCCGTAACCCCACTCATAGACTCCACAGCCTCCTCCCCCAAATGAAGAGTTGTAGATACGCGCTAAGGCGCAAAAGTGATTTCACTATCCCCATATGCAAAACCGAGCGCTTGAAGAACAGTTTTATTTTTAGCCATATTTATAAGATGTAGATAATTTTCCTTTTTTCTTAACGACGAAGTTGTAATATTTTATACGTCCTTTTTATCATCTGTATTTGCAAATATTCCGTAATTCAGCCTATGGCTGCAAGGTGTTTATAATAAAGTATCTATCTATCTATCTATCTATCTATCTATCTATCTATCTATCTATCTATCTATCTTTACGTGGGGCATGGTCACCCAATTGCCCGAGCCAGAGGCTCATGTATGAAACGTAAGACATTCCCACCCATCCCGCCCCAGGGGAGGAAATCCACCAGACAGTAATCTCGTGCGTGGGAAATTAACGTCTTCTACCCCTAACCCTGCAGCAGACGGGAGCTACGGTTTATTCGTCCTTATCCGAGAAGACTAGATTATCTATCCATTTCTTGATATTATAGGAAGGAAGCAAATTCTCCTCAGTTGCTTTAAGACCACGAGTATTGGTCCGGCCGGGGCTTAAACCCTCGACCTCCCGCACAACACAATTCGGCGCTCTAACCAACTGAGCTAACCGGGAGGCTGTACTGCAGTTTTCGTCATATCTACAGAGTCAGACTTGAAGCCCCAGCCCGACCTGTCCTCAGACGTCTTCTAGCGGCAGAAACCAATGCAGCAGGGTGGACGCGCGAAGTGTGATGGGTAGGGTGAAAGCCGGAGAGGAAGAGGTTCCTCTCCTCTTCCTCTTTCCCGTCATCCTTCTCTCACCCACTTTCAAGCCGCGCGCCTTTTGCAGGAAACTGGGAATGAGTCAGCTTATACCCTATACCCATTTAAAAGATTATATGGGAAGGGTAGGAAGGGGGAATGAGAGGATCACACAAACCCCTTAGTTTAGTTTTTGACCCACACAGAATGAACGAGAATGGTCTAATGAATATGATAAACCGAAAGTCCGATGGGTACAGCAGGATGAAGGGTGGTGGGGGGTGGGGTGGAGACGGGGGGGGGGGGCAGGAAGCTTCCTTTATCGAACAATTAGTGTGTTGAATCACTTATGATAAATTTCATGATTGAGAGGGATTTTTTATAAATATCAGCTAAAGTAACTAAGAAAATAGAACAAGCCGGAAGTTTCAATGTTGTCATGTTATTGTTGTAACAACATCCGGTGGAACGACGAATTCTGGGTAACAACGCAGGCGCTCTCTGGCAAAAGAGAGAGGAGGCAGAACCGTATTTGTGAGGCTTTGTTTTTGTGCGGAAAGTTCGGTGACTACTTATTTCCGTCAACATTTCTTCGAACTTCCTTAGAAGATAAATGGAGCAGTATCCAAGTTCTTGATCAGCCGCTTTGGTTCTTACAGTCTTGATCATGTCTTCGTCAAGGATCCCAGACGGACTGCAATCTTTTCTTCGTCATGCGGAAAGTTTACATCCTTCGAACCATGCACGGGGAGAGAATGGTTTTGCTCGGGAATTCCAGGTATAATATTCCTTTTTTTCCTTAGGTCAAGGAATATTTAACAACACGATCACTCTTGCCCGTAACTTCGAAACCAATTTTTTCTTGTCTTTTTAAAGCGATCGATTGCTGAAACTTCGTGAAACCGAAATATTTGACCACTTGCGAACTTAATTTCCGTGATATTTCAATATTCTGTACATTACTACCTTGAAATCAATTTAATTTGCTCTAAAGTTTCACAAAGATTCACAATTTATTCGATGATCGGTGTGTTATCGATAAAAATAGCGAAAGTTTATCTTAAAAGTCAAACACTCAAATTGATTACCGGAAGTTGCTAGAAAGTAAATTGTGGAACGCGTTTACAGAAAACAAATAGCATTATCTGCTTTTCCTGGCGATCGATCAGTAATACTGGCGTAAAATGTTAAAACAGCAACCTTGTTATCAAGCTAAAAAGTAGGAAATGCACTTCTCTAAAGGTCTTGATTCACAACAGAACTAAAGAAAGTAAAATTTATTAATTATGCAAGTGCGGTCCAAACCATGTGGAAAGTTCCATGGTGCGATCACAGTCACGGTGCTGCGATCACTCGAAATTTATGTATATATATATATTTTTTTCGTCTTCTCTCTATTAATTTTTCTCTCATCTGGCTAAAGACAAATTTTCAAAACCTCCTACTAAGGTAGAATACGACTGTCTGTTTGCTATACCTACCCCCGCCCCTCCCCCGTATGAAATTTTTACTCAATTGTATTTTTTTGTTTCAATCTGGTATTTGATATTTTGCAGCAATTGAAAGACATGTCTTCTAAATTGAAGAAAGATCCAGAATACAGCACTCATCATGGAGAACTTGAGTATAATCGACCTAAAAACAGATACAAAGATATTGTGCCATGTAAGTGTTTATTCAGTTATCTCCATTAGTTTTCAAATGTCCTCAAATTTTAAAATTTGTTGGTTAAAGTGGAGGTGATTAGTGGTCACAATTTACTGCAGTACAGAGCTACAAGGTAAATATTCACATTTTTCACCATTACACTGTGGTGAACCATTTTTTTGTATATATCAAAGAGATACCAAACAATAAGTTTAATTCTTACTATATACCAGAGAATGGTAGGAAATTAAACACTTGATTGATGCACAATTTTGAATCATTGGCTCTTCTGAGATATATAGTACTTTCTGTTCACTTCTAAACTAGCCAATCAGTGCGTATACAAAAAGCAATATTTCAGTACTTTTAAAGAAAAAAAAAATCTAGACTTGTTCAAACAGTTCCAGGTTTTCTTGCTTGAATACACTGCTGCAATACATCCCCTAACCCTAACCCCAACCCTAACCCTATTTATCTTAACTCCAACCAGTAAAATTAACATTTGCGAAAACGTGGACACCTTAAAAACACAACTTTATTTTATACAGAGTACATTTTACATGTGAAACATCAAACAAATAAGAATGAGTTGTTCGCTTAAAATTTTAAAACCAGTTTGAAAATTCTAAACCAGTTTAAAATTTTAAACCAGTTTAAAAAAAATTAAACCAAAGAAAAAATTGAACTACAACAAATACATGCATAATTTTACAATGGCTAAAGGGTTAACGTTAACATTACAATGTTGTGGAGGATTCTAGATGATCGTAATCATGTAACTCATTGGAGCTTTGAAAATAGCTGCAAGGCATAATTTCAAGGGTCGATTTGCACTTGTCAAGTTATACAAAAATGTGTTGTTTTCTTAGGCAAGTCTGCATAGTTCTAAGCAATTATTCATTGAATATGTTGTAGCCTCAGTGATTCTTTAAGTTAAAAATTTCCCTACTGGTGTGAGTTTTCTTCATTCTTTAAGTTCAGTAATAAAGTTGAAAAAGAAAATCGAAAAATCAATTTTCATCAACTTGGGTTGATAACAATCATGGAGAACATGAACCAGAATGTATAAATGTATATACATTGTATGGATAATGATGTTTGTGAGCAGTCAACATATTTTGTGCCCAGTTGATACTGATCCATCCTGTTTCATCATTGTTGTTATTACACTTTTAGTTGACCATAATCGTATCGTCCTTCCATCTTTACCCGGTAAACCTGGTTCAGACTACATCAATGGAAATTACATTAAGGTAAAATATAGAGTGTGATGAGGAGCTTAAGACGTCATACCAGAGGATGAGAATTTATGGCTTTATACTCCTGTATGATGTGTTCATTTTCTCTTTTTTTGTTATGTTACAAGATCAGTAGTGAAATTAAATTAAGTAATTGATCAGGGTTCAACACTACAGTAGCCAACTAGCCACAGCAGACTAGTAGAAATTTAGTTTCAAATGGCTAGTGTTTTTTTTATTTCCATTAGCCAGTTTGGCTAGTAATCAAACTGAAATTGTTTTGACATCTAAGTTGTCACTATAGCCACTTTGCTACAGTAAGTTGAAAAGTTAGTGTCGAGCCCTGTTAATTGGGAAAATAGGAAACAGCTATAGCGGTACAACTGGGAATAATTGTGGGGAACATTGTGGGTCTGCTTTCTTTGAGCTACATGTATAATTCTTTAAAAGGGTGTCACCTTTGGCTAAAATTGACAACAATTCAGAGACGAAAATGTTTCTGAGAAAAAAAATAATTAAATGTGAATGTGAGCCTGCCTGTGTTCAAACAATATTATTTGCAAGTTATGTTCTAATATCTCCGACCAAGTAATTGCAGTTATTAATTATTAATTAATTAATTAATAGCAGTTATTGAGCATTTCCAATACAGTTTAACCTTGTTCATCAATTTCACTAAGCCTGTGACATAACTAAGGAAAAAAGAAGAAAAGAAGAGGATTATAAGAAATAAAAGAGTAAAATTAAACAGCAAACTAGCAAAGAAAAAGAGAGAAAAATCCTGTTTATAAGTACAGCTTTGAATATTAACTATTTAAAATAATGTTTCCCCAGGGGCCAGATGGAAAGATTGCTTACTTAGCTCTTCAAGGTCCGTTGCCAAGAACGGTTGATGATTTCTGGAGAGTGATAGCATCTCACAAATGTCAGGTAATAAAATTGAACTGCAGGCACTGGACTATTTCTTCAGTAATCTCTTTTAACTCAGGGCTCTTCAGGTGCTTATCAGATATCAAGTGCAAATGATCTGCATGTCATTGTGTCAGTATGAATCTGCTAGTTGTTCAATGCTTAACTACAACACTGACACTCAGTTTGTTTGCAACCTTTACCCTTTTGGGCTGCTTACTTAACCCACTGTCTATTACATTACTGAATAAATAGTGGGTTACCAATAAGATTGGGTAATAATGATAGAAAGCTAGCAAATCATACTCAGGGGGATGGGGGGGGGGATATCTGATCGAGGCTGCTTATTTTACTCACTGTCTGTTACAGAAGAGACAGAAAGTATTCATGATAGAATGATAAATCATACTCAAAATTGTAAGTCAGCTTTATAGGAGCCTGGGTAGGTTCTATGAGTGGTGTTCTTGAAGGAGAGAGATTTATCAATTGTTCTACATCTGATAACTGACACTTCCTGCCAACTAATGTTTGAATTTTTAGATTGTGATTATGGTCTGCAGAGAAGTTGAGATGGGAAAGGTGAGTCTTGATTCTTTGACAGGCATTATCAACTGAGCTAATTTACTGTGATGGTATACAATAATTATGTTACCAGAGCAAATCAGCTTAGGCAAGTGAATTGACCCCCCTTAATTCCCCTCACTTCCTTTCTTGCCCCCTCCCCCCACACACACATGCACACGCACATGCACACGCACATGCACGCACACATGCACACACACACATGCACAGTCACACATGCACACGCACATGCACACGCACATGCACATGCACACATACAAATACACACACCAAAAAAAAAAAAAGACAAGAAGGAGAAGACAAAAAAAAAAGAAAAGAAAAGATAAAGAATATGAAGTAGAAAGTAATTATAAAAAGCCACCCCTGTCTGTACCAAACTATTGAACACTGTACAAGAAAAATTGTGATAATACTGAAGGAAAGGTATTTTCAGTTTTTAAAATATGTTTTTTTACGATCTCAGCTAAAATGTAAAAGGTATTGGCCAGAAAACAAAGATGAGAAGCTCAATTTTGCTGGCTTGGAAGTATCATTGGTGAGTTATTTATTGAGTTTTTGTATGCGATCTTCTTTTGATCCCCAGATCAGTTCTGTGAAATTAATAATTACGAGTAATTTATTATTCACCAAAGTGGAGGTTAATAATGGTGGATATTTACTAAGCTGCAATAGTCCATTTTAAAGTTGTGTGCTTGGTTGCCAAGCCTTTGAATGGGAGTGAGGCTAGGGATGACCTTGTTATGATACAAACCTTGCTGCCTTTCAAATGTAAATCACTTTGTTATCATGCTAACTAGATACAGGTCTCTATCACAACAAGGTCGTCTTTAGCCTCACTCTGAATCAAATGCTTGGCAACTAAGTACACAACTGTAAAATGGCCTATTAGTGATGAGGTTAAAATCCACCACCTCTACCAAAACTGAGGTGAATTATTGTTTTATACAGAACCATACAAAATCAGTTTTTTTCTTTCAATATTCGAAAAAGTGGTCGGAAATTCAACTCGTGATAAGTGATTTTGTCTCATCGCTACTCAGAGGTGAATAATACTTGTACTTGCTATACACTTCTGAACTAGCTAATTAGTGTGTGCTAAAAGCACTATTATTTACCTATCCATGAATGTGTGGTATATGTCTAGATAAATTAAGAATTAATTTATTAATGGTAGCTGTTTAAAAACTATTTTAAATTAATTTCTGTGCCAAAAGCCTTGTTTAGATAAAACAGTTGTTTTAAGTATAAATATTTTGCTTCTACATTGTTTTCATGTGCATCATCTAGATTCTTTGAAAATTTACATGTAAGTCTTAATGTCCTGTTGATAATTCATATACTAATATTTCTTGATAAATTGAAATTTTTGTCAGTATACATATTATTTAAATTATTGGTGTGTACCAAGTGATTGCTTTGCATTTAAAGGCGTTTTGAGTTCAATTGTGACTTGCTAATATCTGTCTTTTTACATTTTATGACAGATTTCTGTGGAGGATATTGCAGAGGGGTTTATAATGAGAACAATGAATATGAAATCTGGAAAGGTATTATAAATAAGTAAACGTGAAAGAAAGGGATTTATTTAATTACTGACATATATGTTACAGGTCAAATTTGATTTCAGGTTAATTTTGATTTAACCGAGGTTGATTTTTGTAACAATTTGTAGGAAGATATGGTGATTACTCAGCTGCAATATACAGCTTGGCCTGATCATGATGTCCCACGATCTGCTACACCCCTCATAGAATTGAACAAAACGCTCAGGGCTATACTAGGAAATAGAAAACAACAGCTATTGGTTCACTGCAGGTATTTGTTAATAATAGCTACTATATCATCCTCGGAGACCCAGGGACTGAGTCGATTTCAAGTTAGGGCATAAAGAGCCCCTGGGGACATTGACTTACAAGACTAGTTTCAAACGGTCGCAGTCGTTCTGCCATCTGATTGGTGCCAGAAAATCTTTGTGTTTTTCTGCCCAATCAGAGTGAAGTGTGCTTTAGAGTCCTTTCGTGTGTTTTAACACGGACATATACTATTAGCTCAGTAACTCGCTATGTTTGTTTGGATGGTGCGACGGAGATTTGCTTGAGGTGAAAAGTTTCAGTCTCAGCAGACAATGTAAGAGAAATCGATCAGATTGTCCGCGAAAATCTTACCGGAAATTCTACTGAATACTTTCGCAGGTATCACTAGAGAAAGTGTTTTAAAGTTTGCGAGGTTTGTATACAAACGTCAAACGAGATTTAAGCTTAAGTCTTTCTAGATTTTTTGCATAATTTTCTTTGACTGAAACTTTGCCAATCCCGTGAAGTTATTTCGTCGCAGGGGCCACGCAGGTATGTCGAGCAACTGGTACTTGCGCAACTTTCTGTGCGTGCCAAAATCTAATCTCATCTTCCCTTTAGAAAAAAGGAAAGCTAAGCGTGGAAACTTAATTTTACTTATTAGATGTGAGTAGATGACCCTGTACTACTAAGCTGACATTTGCAATAAAGCAAACCTGCCCTTTCCATCCAATATTTCGTGGTCTTTGGTTTTGTGTTTCCCATTGAAAGCAGCATCGGATCGATTCCCAATGATCAGAGGTATTTAACTTGGTCTTCAACAATCATCAGAAGAGGTGAAATGACAATGACCAAGCTAAGGGACTAGAAGAGAATCTGTGACCTTCCTTGCTGAAGAATTTCAACACTCTAGGCAGCAGTTGAAAGATTAAACTCTTTCCAAACACCTTCGGTAACTGCCCGAAAACATCTCTCCTTCCCATGATGTTCTCGTTAAGAAGTTTTTGTTCAGATTTTAATTAGCTAACTGGAAACACAGCTAAGCTTTCTCTTAGCACTTGCTGGAGGTCATCCATGAACTTAACGTTCTCTGCAACCCTGGCCATATTGTGAACGAGTTTACTACAAGGTGAAGATTAGATTTTGGCATGCACAGAAAAAGAAAGCAGAAAGCTACGTAGGCAAAAGCGCAAGTTGCTCAACATACCTGCGTGGCCCATGCGACGAAATAACTTCACGGCAAAGTTTCAGTCGCAGAAAATTATGCAAAAAATCTAGAAAGATTTAAGCTTAAATTTCGTTTATTGTTTAAAGCGACATATCAATGACAGTAACCATCGTCTTGTATACAATACTTCGCAAACTTTAAAACACGCTCTCTAGTGATACCTGCGAAAGTATTCAGTATAATTCCCGGTAAGATTTTCGCGGACAATCTGATTGATTTCTCCTACATTGTGTGTTGAGACTGAAACTTTTCACCTCAAGCAAATCTCCGTTGCACGATCCAAACAAACATAGCGAGCAACTGAGTTACTAGTATATGTCCATGTTAAAACACACGAAAGGACTCTAAAGCACACTTCACTCTGCTTGGGCAGAAAAACACAAAGATTTTCTGGTACCAATCAGATGGCAGAATGATTGCAACCGTTTGGAACTAGTCTTGTAAGACAGTGTCCCCAGGGGCTCTTCATGCCCTGACTTGAAATCGACCCACAGCCCCTGGGTCTCCGAGGATGCTACTATAATGTAAATTAAAATAATTTAATACTGCAAATCCTTTGATAAGCCACCGCCCCTCCAATAAACCAACCCCCTCTAATAAGCCCTCCCCTCGTTAGGGGAAGAAATTTATTATGTCCCTTGTTAAGCCACCCCCACCTCTATCAAGCCCCCTACCCCTCCCCCTCAAAAACAAAAATTCTAAACTATATTCCATGTCAGTAAGTACAATGAACTGGAGATTGATTAATGTTATCATGTTGGCATCAATAGAATGTGGTATATGAAAATTACAAAGCTATGCCAAAAATATAACATGGCTAAACAAGGTCCATTGCGAGAGTTAGAGCATAAAATTGAGTTCTCTATTGAGTTCCAAATTAAGAAGCCCCCCCCCTTCTACTAAGCCCCCCTCTTATTAACCCCCCTCTATTAAGCCCCATCTATTACTCCCCCCTCTATTAATCCCCCCTCTATTAATCCCCCCCTCTGTTAATCCCTCCCTCTATTGAGCCCCCCTCTATTAATCCCCTCTCTATTAAGGCCCCTCTATTATTTCCCCCCCTCTATTAAGCCCCCCTCTTTTAAGCCCCCCAGCTCTAATAAGCCACCACCCCTGTCAAAGTACCAGAAATAAATAAGCCTCCCGGGGGGATTATTAGAGGATTTGTGGTAACTTAACTGTTAATTAAATCTAATTAATTTTTATAGCCCAGTACACCCTGACATCAGTTTGCATATTCTCCATACTGTTCTCTACATGTTTCCTAAGGTTGTGACAATGAGAATTTGTTTAACAGCCAAGAGCTTCTTTAGGTGCCGTTCATATACTCCCGGGGGGAGAGTTTTTCAGGGGATATTGTCAGGAGAAATTATATGCTAGTCATCCTTGGAGATCAAAGGCTTAAAAAAAGAATTCCTAAAAAAAATGCTTGGCCATGGCAGGGACATGCATCACGCCACGCTCTTCCTCTCTAGAATTATTTCTGTATTCATTATCGAAAAGCATGTATTGAGAATGTGTAAGTTAGGAACAGTTCTTTGACCCTTTAAACCCTTGGTCAGGGTGACCAGCATCTGATTTCTCCTTACAGTAACACAATGCTGAATCATTCATTAATAGCATGAGATCAAAGGGAATGATTGCCAAACTAAGAAGCTCTGATTGTTGAATGAATTGCCCTTGTCAGCACCAAAGGAAATACATAGAAAGAGTATGGAGAATATGCAAACTGATGTAAGGGTTTTAAAGGGACAAGGCTATCAATCTAGTATTGTTTGAGAGGTATCAATTTTTTTTTATTTTGAACTGCAGCTTTTTGCCTGACTATAACTTGATTTTTTTTTTTTTTTTTTTTTTTTTCAGTGCTGGTTGTGGTAGAACAGGAACAATATGTGCCGTGGATTATGCATGGTCTCTTCTTAAAATGCATGTGAGTACAAAACTTACTTAGTGATAATACTGTATACACAGTAAATTCACCCATAGGGAAACTCCATCTCTCTTCAGGTGTATTTTATAATAATTATGGCAAGCTCAATTATTCAGGAATTTTTATTGATTCTTACTGATGTGTTATTGGAGGACAGATGCAGCTTTGATGATGTCACCATTGACATGTTGCTTTTTTTTCATTTTGTAAACTGAATAGATTCCGTATCTCTGTGAGTCTGTACACTTAGTATACCATAACAGGTTACAGAAGATTTCCAATACTTTAAGACAAAAAAAAAAAAAAAAGATAACAACTCAGCTGCACCTTATACAAGTTGGTCATCAAAACTTTTAACACTTCCAATGAAAATAAAAATGTTAAGGTCAACCTGAAAACAGTTTACATGGATAATTATTTGTATGAATAATTCACAATGAAAGCCTCTTCAATATTGCTTAGACAAGAAATTTATTGAAATTTTCAGTAGCTCTCTGTCTATCTCTCTGCTCCTACAAGTGTCTGTGGACTTGTGCTTGTTGACTACTGAAAGAAAAATATGGAAAATGATACTGGGACTGCGGTAATCAAACTATATAGACTGTCTTAACCACATTAATATTTACAATTTTGCCTTGCAGAACACCGCTAATTTTAGTGTGTACAACATAGTAGCAGATCTCAGAAGGCAAAGAATGGCTATGGTTCAGACAAAGGTATACTTTAGATCATCATATTTAGTTGTTTGAACAGACAACATCTTGGGTGCATGTGTCCTCCCCCCCCCCCCCTCCAACCCTCTCTACCAAAAGAAATGTACGTGTATTTGTAATTAGTCAAAGCCTGCAAGGCTAATGATAATTATGATAGTGATGCATTTTTATAGCACATTCTTCATATGAATATGCTCTATTGTGCATTTCAACTTTGTGGGGGACTTTAGTCAGACTGTATTCAGCAGTTTACAGGTTTTGAAAGGAAATTTTGCAAGTGTCCCCAGTTTAGGAATTTTTGGAATCAAACAAGGTCAGACCACAACACTGGGAGCTACGTTCCTTACTCGTTACAAAAAAATGCGTGAGTCCTCCCCCCTAACTTTCCCTGCAGACCTCTGTACAAAGGAGATGTAGGAGACAGAGCCTACTTATTTATCCTTAACCAAGAAGGCTAGAACGTTTAACCAATTTTCAGGTTCCGAAGCAAGGGCGGCACATCCTCCTCAGTTACTTTAAGACCCTGCATGTTGATCCAAGCTGGACTTAGACTTAGACTTTGACAAAGCCATAAAAGAGAGAACCACTTTGTGCTAAATGGACCATTTTACAGTTGTGTACTTAGTTGCCAAGCCTTTAATTTGAAGTGAGGCTGAGGGTGACATTTGTTGTGATAGAGACCAGTATCTAGTCAGCATGATAACACAGAACTTTGCATTTGAAAAGCAGCAACATCTGTATCATAACAAGGTCACCCTTAGCCTGACTCCTGTTCAAAGGCTTGGCCACCAAGCCCACAGCTGTAAAAAGGACTATTCTAGGACAGAGGGGTGAGGGAAGGGTTGTGGGGGTATTCGGTACTTCAGTTGTGATAAACCATCTTCTCTTGCAGTATTACGGGTGGTGGTGTTTGTTTTCTCTCAGTCGGGGCATGGTTTGTAGATCAGGGATTCACTGTTGAAAGTGCCCCTGAGATCAAAATTTTCGCTCATCATTTTTTTCCATTTTCGTGTTCAGTGTGTCTCCTTCACCTACTCTGCCAAATTTCAGTTTAGACCGAGCACCAGAAATATCTTTTTTCGGGCCGTTAAATTCACGATTTCGCGTCCGCCATTATTTGATCATGTTCCGGAAGTTGATCGCAGGACTCAGAGGAAGTGACGTCAAAGGCCGAACGCGAAATTCTCACATGGCAAAATGTCACGCAAACATAACAGAGTGCTTTACTCTATTCTTACAAAAACTAAACAAAAATGACTGGGCATCGATGCGTAATTCAAAGCTGAAGTAATCGTGCATACCATGCTGCAGGTATTTCTCTGCATCGGAGCCTTGCAAATAGATCAGAGCGAGAAAAACGGATGCGATTTGTGCGACCTCGCTAAGTAAACTTGAATCCTACAGAAATATTTGTGATATACTTCGAACACTTCTCGGAGGACTGTTTCGAGAGATCTGTGTACTTTGAACAGAGTTAATTGACTCTGCTTTGAAGGATCTAGGCGAAGAATTCTGCCGGGTTCAGTGCCTGCTGTTTAAGAAGAGAAGAGACAAGAAAAACCGTCCTCAGTGCGATCTCGACGCCGGAAAGCGAAGTCTACGAACCTCCACGGATTTTGTTACCTTTACATTTGAGCTGATCAATATCCATCATTAACAACCTTACACAAAGGAAAGTACTCGGCGAATATTGTAAATAAGAATGTTAGAATAGCCGAATTGAGGACTGAGATTTCTGACCTCAAAGAGCTCACTTTTATACAAAAGAAATGAAAAATATAATTGTGTGCTGTGATTCTAAAAAAAAGCTGGCTTTAATATCAGCTAAAGCAGAACAAACAGCTTAACACACAGAGCGTAAAAACACTTTTAAATGTAGGCTTGCAGCCAAAATCCGAGAAAATGAAAATTTCTTTAAAAACCATCTGACAGCCAAGTCAGCGTGCTATCAAAGGGTCTCAAATTCATCCCAACGCCCGTGACAAACAAATTTAAAATCAGGCCAACTTTTGCGAGATTTATTCGCAAGACGAATGCGCCTCCGTTACACCTTTTACGGACGAAACAAAGAACCCCTTCTGTTTCATATCAAACTGAATGCCACCGGTTCAGTCTTCTGTCGCCCTTCAGAGCTACTTGGAAAATTGTCATAACGCTACTTGCAGACTGCATCTAAGCCAAAAAATACTTTGTAACGCAATGAGGTCACGGCTCTAAAAGAGTTGAAACAAACTCTGCTTTAAACCTCACCGAAGCAACACAACAATAGTCATCATGAATAAGACAGAAAAAACAAAAGAGGCCAAAGTGCAACTCAACAACAGAGCTCACTTCAAACCTCTCAAAGCACCGATAGTAAAAAACACGTGGGAAAGGGTTAATGAGATCATTGACCAAATGCATCGGGGAAAACACATTGATGGCTTAGAAATGGCTTTCACAAACTCCCAATATCCGCCTTCGGATACACAATTAGCCACTGCCGAAAACTATTTTCACTAATCACCCGATCATTTCTCGCAAAAAAGGAAAATCCCTTACGACAAGCAAAAATACAGTTCGAAGGCGATAAAGCGATGCGACCACAAAAGCCACATGGGGAGTCCGTGCCGTTCTGTGTTTATCTTTATTCGCATGGCAAAAATTCATCGTTTGTCGGCGCAAAACTATCCACAGAAGCTTCAGATGATTTCTGGGACAATTCAACGTCTGAAAAAGTCGACATTTCCCGACTGACAACGAAGCAGTTCTTAAAAGAGAAGTATGTGTGATTCTCTGTGCAGCGACCAAAGAGAGTTGTGACAAAGCAAAGCATAAGTTGAGCCTTTGACGTCATGATGACGTTTTTGCGGGCTCGGCTGGAACATGTTTTCAGCAATGGCGGACGATTTTTGGACGACTTCGAAGCGGTAAAAATTGGTCATCGAAGGTTTGTTGGCAAAAAGGGTCTTAACTTGACTCAATTCAACATATTGTAAACAATTTAGGCCATAATAAAATGGTCAATTTTCGTCTCAGGGGCACTTTAAGTTTTGGTCTTTATTAATAGTAATAAAAAAAAAAAATTTAAAACACATCTTTTTTTAAGGAGAGACCTCCATCACTCTTAGCTGTTTTAGGGGGGGGGGGGTCTTTCTTCTGGTGAAAGAGTGCACTAAAACCTATAGAAATAAAATACAATTTAATTAAAACTGGTTTAAGACAAAGAAGTAAAAAGTGATTTCAAGTGCCCACAGGGAGCATATTTATGACAAAATCAGTTTCATCTCTCAAACAGGAACAGTACGCATTGGTCTACAAAGCTGTCGTTCAACTCGTCCACGAAGAATTCGATAGAGAGAGGGTAAAGTCTCACACCTACGTTAATGTGGAATTACCTACTTCGCCTAAATCTTCTCCAGAGAATGAAGATTATGAAAACTGCGAATTCCTAAGCAGTGTTAGTCGTTGGAGACAGAATGACCGTAAGAATGAATCTTCTCCAAAACCTTCGGTACCATTGCCTTCGCCACCGTTGCCTTCGCCAAAGGAGACGAAAGGCAGTTCTAAGCCTCAACTGGCAAACAGACCCAAAATATCAAAACTCGATGGAGCTGCCGTGGCAAAATCATCAGCGCAGGCGAACGGTGACTATGTAAATCTTGAATTTCCTTCGAAAGTTATGAAAACTCCACCGATATCGCCAGCACGTGAAATAGCTGCGCCATTTGCGGCCCCACTTCCTCCAGTTCACAGAGCAAATACACCAAATGCAAGTAGAGCCCGCATGGGTAGTGGAGGTCCAGCTGAGAAACAAAAAATTCTGGTAAATTCTGACTATGAGGTTCTTCCTAAGAAAATGTCTCCTTCACCAGTTTTCAGTCCAGGAAATGAAATGCCTCCACCTATGAAGAAAGTAATTTCGTCTGATTATGAGTTCCCTTCGGTGTCTGCAAAGCGTGAAGACAAAAAACCAACAGTCCATGTACCTGAAGGTAAGTTTAGTTATATTACACTGTGAATTCTGGCTATAATCTAATAGGCAAAGCCATAACAATCTTACAAAAATGGATGGAAGAAACTTATGTAACATGATTAATCAATTCACAACTTGTCGCCTGAAAACTACAATGTATTACGTAGTTTTTGTTTCGTGCATCGGGCTTTTTCGCGTTTTTCTCGACTAGTATCTCAGGGGTACAGGTTTGCACCGCAACCCGGTTAGCTCAATGGACTGTCGTGCGGGAGGTCGAGGGTTCGAGCCCCGACCGGCCCAACACTCAAGGTCTTAAAAATAATTGAAAAGAATATGCTACCTTTATATAACATCAAGAAATGGTTAGATATTCTAGTCTTCTCCGCCGGATAGGGACGAATAAATGGAGGTCCCGTCTCCTGCAGGGTTAGGAGACGTTAATTTCCCACGCACGAGATTACTGTGTGATGGATGTCCTCCTCTGGGGTGGGATGGGTGGGTTTGCAGGGCCCCATTTAAACCAGCATATGCTGAACTGGGCATCTCTGCTAAAATATAATTGATAAATAAATAAATAAATAAATTGCAGCCGTCAATGTATTCCGGCTTCTAGTATGCAGTTATTTTATTTCCAGGTCACCTGTGAGAATCATTGCAACCGTTAGATCTTGTGCATTCATGTTTTTTGTTAGTTTTTTTGTGTTTTTATTTTCTTTCCCATCCAATTACACTGTTAGCGCTAAGCGCTGTAACAATACTGCAATTGATTATTCGTGCTCGCCATAATCATTTATCTTCTCTTTCATATGTGATTGATCTCACTAATATTTAACTTTTAACTCTATTAAATCGATAAATATGTAATAAGCTTTTGAAGTGCTGCATCCTCTATTCGGAGAGCCCCTAAAGATCATAATTATGTGCCGCCTTAAAGTCTTAAGGTTAGTTTGATTTAGTCATGGCGTACCGAAATGGCAAAGGAAAAGAGGATAAGTATACGCTTGTAAGTGGTTGGAGAATGTTGTTGTTGGTTACCCTTGCTCCAAGAACATCTCTCCGAACTCTCCTCAGAGTGCATGTACACACTGTTCAGTAAAACTTATTTGCGTGTTGTATGTAATTTAGTTTTGTAAATTAAAGTAACATAATTTGTTTTATAATAATGTTAAATGTTAAAACAGGTCTGTTAATTGATCTCGGAGATGATGTTCCTCCGGTGCCATCCAAAAGGCATTCCGTAGGCTCTGTAAGTAAGAATGGTGCAGGTGCCAGATATGAAAATGTTGAAGGTAATTTAAATATGTATCCAGTAATAATTCATCGCTGTGCTCTAAGAGAAATTGAATGGAGCCCAATGCTCTGAAACTGAAATCCAGGGTGCCCAGCTTATGCCTTTTATGAAAAAACTAAGACTCTTAAGTCGCCCAAGAGCAAAAGTAAGGCGCCGGGGGGCCACTGGGCGCAGCTAGATGACAGCCCTGAATATGTTAGATAAATCCATGGTCTACATGCTTATCGTGTGCTACCTGGTACGAACGTAGTTTACCAAAAACGAAAACAACTGTGGTCTAGATAAATCGATGAAACATACTAATCGCTCTAAGCTCTTTTGTTGTTTGAGGATGAGTGTATCACTTCGTCACACTTAAAGCTCATCGTTTGAGGGAATTTTCCTGTTAGGTTGTTTCATTTTATCTTGCCCATTTCTTTTCATCTCATCTTTTCCCACCTTCCTCGTATTCTTTATGTCTTATCTCGTCCATTCGCGTCGTTTCATCTCATCGCATCTCATCTTACCTCATCTCATCTCATTTCTCTTCATTTCATCCCATTTCTTTTCATCTCATCTGATCCCATGCCATCTATTCCTATTCGATCGTATAAAATCTCACTTGAAATCATATCTTCCATTTTCTATTCTTATTTCCTTTTCAGTCAAGCCTGTAATGCCAGCAGGAGTAAGATCAACAAGCTCCCCTAATATACAGGACGATTTATTGATTCATGGTAGTAATTACTTACAACCAACATCCAAGAATCCGCGACAAGATTTACGCCCGGAAAATTTAAAAGAAAGTGTCGACAAAAAAGGTTTCAGTACGGTCCCCAACAGACTTCACGCTGATTCTGGACCAAAGCGAAGTCCCCTGACTGATGATTTGTTTCAGGGCCCAAGTATAAGTGTCACTGGCGATGCAAGCATTGGTGGATCGGAGGTGAAGAATTCACAATCTGGGTCGTATTGCTTGCTTGGTATTCCAGCATCCAAAGTGACGGCACCACAGCCTAACCTTGAGTTACAGCATCAGAGACAAAAACCAACTGATGAGGATGCGCGCAAAGCTCTCCATGTGCAGTCGCAGGTACAGCCAAAGAAACAGAGTGAACCATCTAAGGCGAGGCCAAAAGTCGGGGCTTATGCCTTGGTAGGAATCCCAGAGGCTGGGGGCCAGATCATAAAACCTACTCCAGTATGTAAACCTGCTCCGTATTGCAGTAATGATGCAACGGGAAATGCTGCCATCCCTGTGAAAGACAAAGGTAAAGGTTACCCTGTGGAGGGCAAAGAAAAGCCTGTCGCTGAGCCTTCGTATGAGCTGGTTGGACATCGGCATTCGCCAGGAAAGATGGTTCCCGCTAATCCAGTGCAGCAAACTAAACTTGAAAATACGAGCTTAGATGTGAAGAGAGATGCTAGACAGGGGGTGCATGGGTCACCCCTCTTGAATAGAGCAGACAAACAACATCTCGTGGCTAAGAGTAACAGCCTACCAGACGTTTCCCACAGAGGCTCGGCTGACGGAGAAGCACAGTCTACAGATGACGTAACGGTTGGGCCAGGTATAAGCATAAATGATAAACAAACAAATCCCCAACAAACGAGAGCTTTAATGTTCTTCCGTTGGTTCATGGTTTTTTGGTCCTTTAGGACAGTGGCGAACCCTCAAGTACATCCAAACCACGCTAAGAATGCTGGGTTTCTTCTGAGCTGCAAACGATATTAAACTCGGCTCCAGCCATAGCCGAAAGCGTCTGTCGGAATAATGTCAGGCTTAAGGTCCAGCCCTATCCCATACAATTAAAACGAATTTCTTTCAAGCGTAAATTCGTTTATCTTTTCGTGCTGCCAATACCGAGATAAACCTTTGCCGGTATTGTCACTAAAACGGCTTAATATAGGTCAGACTGCCAACCTTCCTGGACTACGCATGTTTATATACGAAGGGATTCTCTCTATAGAACTGCCCGGCCTTGTTCCTTGATCAACTCTCAATGAAATGGTACTCAATAATCTCAGGAATAATCTCAAGAAATACAGTGAAATAGAATTCATACTTAAAAAAAGAAAAGAGAAAACCCTGTCGGTCAGCGATTGGTTCTGACTAAAATGGTAATTGCCCTCACCAATTCCAAAGCAATTCAACATCTTTTAATGATGTTCCCTTTTTCGCCATCTTGCGACAGTGGTCATTTTATTAGATAATTTGGATGAAAAAAGGATTTGTTTAGTTACTCGGTGGAACCTGTGTTTTACAGATCTTTATGCCTCAGTTGCCCCGAAGAACAGAAATAGGCCAGATAATAAGGGCACAAACGGTGTTATGTTGTCGGGTGGAATATCAAGCCTCCGAACTCAGACTTCTTCAGGAAGTTTACAGGTATGGGTTTTAACTTGTCACTCACTTGCTTGCACGCACGTAAACACTCCCACACACGCAAAACGAAAAAGGGGTAATTTTATAAGTCAGTTTTTTCTTTCCAGAGCTTTGCATCGACATCGAGCGATGGAGGTAATTCCCCTCCGGCCGTTCCTGAAAAGACCAACGATGCGTTTCTTGTCCCAGGTACGAGAAGCAAATTTAGTTATTTCATTAAAAAAAAAAAAAAAAAAAAAAAAAAACTGCTCGAGTAATATGAAGCATAGAAGTCACATGTCGGCCAAGCAATGCTATGTGGGGATTTCATTTCTTTAGGTCATTTATCAGTTTTGAGTGCTTCTGTTTGTTCACTTGTAGGCCTGTCCATTTTGTCGTTCAGGCCCCTTTAATGTGGGTCATTTTTGTTGTTTTCGTTCTTTTCCTAACCATTTAGTCGTTCAGTTTGCATGTAAAGGAAAGGATAACATCACCACTTGAGCCCTGAGGCTTTTAAGACGCCAGCTTTTCGTGGTCGCCTTTGCTAAACCAAGTAACAATTTTGCCACTCATCTGGGCTGGAATGGTGGATGTGGATGTTGATCAGTCCCAGGTTACCCCTAATCATTTCTTTCGTCCCCGCCCCCCATCCCTTCCCCCCCCCCCCCCCAGAAAATTTCTCGGGATCCATGTATACTCTTAAGTGTAAAAAGACAATGAGAGAATTAGTAGTCTTACCCAAGAACTGGAACACCGTGACTTGGCCAAGTCTCGAACCCAGACCCCCATGACCCACGGAGTCCAGCGCGCTAACTGTAAGGCCACCACATCTCCCACAATGCATTAGTGTATCTCATTTTAACGAACAGGTGAGGAGCCTTACGAAGCAGTTCAGCAGAATAATAAAGGAACCTTGGGGGACCGATTCAAGAAAATGGTTAAAAATAATACAAAGGTGAGTCCAGTAAGATGTAAGTGTAAGAGGGTGCACCAATATGACGTAAATATCAAGCATGTTACTGTACTTTTCTTACAATTACTGTTCCCAACACATTTATCGCAAAGTGCTTTTGGAAAAGCCCTGCGTATTTTGTTCAGACGTATCCGACGAGTTTCTACTTGTCTAGAAACTTGCTAGATAGTATTCGATTGTAGTAGTGGTGTATTGTTTGAGGGAGAAACCCAAGTGCCTCTACAATCCATGGAAGAGAATTCTGTAGAAATGTGTTGAAGGGGATGCGAAGCACGAGTTTTAAGAGTAAAACGATGAGGCGCTGATTTAAATATTTGAAAAATGTATTCCGATAGCTGATTATGTTCTCGCAACAGGGAAGTTTGCCAAAGCGTCTCTCTGATCTAACCAATCCTGTTGGCCACGGGGGTAATGGGACGTCAAAAACCAACAGTTTGGGGAGTTCCAATGGTGAGTAAGCTTGTTCAACAGTCATCTATAGTCCGCGCAATGTTTCGTATAGAGTTTAGTGAACTGTTTGGAAATAATTAATTAGGGTTAAGGTTTTCATCGCTCGTCTCACGGTGTTTTGTGGGTTTTTTTAAATCGTGGACATCCAAATTTCTCACTGCCCCGTTGATCTTCTATTTATCAAGTTTTGTTTTGTTTGCAGTGGTCGTGCCATGGGATGATATAGGTACGTTTACCTAATCTTTTCGTAATGCAAAGTTCTTTTGCCCCGCTCATTCGTCGAGTGTATTTGGGGTATTTTTTATTTGGTTGTTTAGGATTATGCGTTTCCTAAGATTAATTAAATTTTGTTTGTTTGATTTTTCTTTCTTTTTGTCCCATTTGTTGTGTTCATTTTACTTTATATAATTTTTTTTCACTTCTTTTTCTATCGTTTTCCATCATTTTTGTGATAATTTAATTTATTTATGAACTTATAAATTTGTGAAGTTATTACTTAACTTATTTTACTTTATTTATATATTTGTTTGCTTTTTCATCTAGGGTACATGAAGAGAGTTGATAAGCCTAAAGGACCCAGAACATGCCCAACACATTGGCCAACATTTGGCTATCTTGGGTTATAAATTAGAAGTTCATTTATCTTCTGATATAAGAAAAGAGAAAGCATCACGTTTTGGGTCAAACAGCAATATCCCATATTATGTTGAATAAGTTTTTTCCTTGCTGAATTACGAAAAAATGGTTGTAAGATTCGAGGAATTGTTTCGGAAAGTATGTCTCAGTAGAATGAGTTCCTGCAAGATCAAAGATTTGCTGGAAGTCTGCAGAATTAATTCTTTTTTCCCTACCAGGGAAGCAATCCAGATTCGGTTTACTTTTGGGTAAATCTCAGGAAGAACATATTCTTTCCATTTCGTAATCTTTAATAGGATGGGGGGGGGGGGGGTAAATATTTTTTTTTGTTGTTTTAGATATAAACGAAAATATATCACGTTACTGCAAACCATCATGATACCTGAGAATCTACAGTGAGTGGCAAGTCATAGTTTACCCTGCTTCCTATTTGAATTTTCTTCTCTCACTTAATCCCCCCCCCCTTTCTTCCCCGTATCAATGTTTCCTGGTCACAAAACAATGAAACTTTGTTGGGGGGGGTTAAGAAATTTCTGTTTACTGTGTTGAGTGGAAGGTGGTCGATCGCCTACTCAAAGATGGTAAAGTTATAAAGTCGAAGTAGTGTATTTAATCGTTATGAATCACTCAGTTTAGAAAGATTGGTAGCAACAAATTGCCCAAGTTGACAACAAGCGGCGGACAATAAACAGGAGATTGCTACTGTTTGCAAGGAAGCAAACTTAATGGGTAAATCCCCCAAATTAGTTTACTCTTAATGAAATGCCAAACGGTATTTCCAACTTGCTACTCAAGCAAGACACTTTACAACAAACTCCCTTGTAGGGAAATTTTGCAAGGTGTAACACACCAAATAACTGATTCGTTTATTTTTAGAGAAAAACTAAATAAGTAAAAAATATACTTTTCTGTAATCGTTTTGGATATTACCGTGGGGAAAAATTGTCTCTCTTACGTGTAGATCATCAGGACATTTTAAACAGAATCACATAATGAATAAAATCTCGTATTCTGATTGACGAAGTGAGATATTTAGCGTGGAATTGCGTATTTAAAACGAGGCTAGGCGATATTGCTTCACCTCTCCTATTTCGCGCCCATGACTAAAAAAAAATATATATTATTGCTGTCTTCTTTTTTTTCTTCTAATTTTTATTCAAATAATGCGATTCATGGAAAATCTATCACCTGACTCGTGAATTCCGCGTTAAATTTTACTGTAACATTGTAATCGAATGTAAGGCACTAAAGTTTTGAATCGAGTTGATAAAATTTAAAAACTCTAGGAAATTTTTGGTAAGAAGTGGTGAGAAAACCTCAATAAATGATTAAATTTATCGTTACCAGTCTAGACCTTTGAAATTTGAACAATTTTCCAGGAAAAAGGTTTTTGAAAATTTTAAGTCACTGTTATGTGGTGGGGGTTTGAAGTATCCTTTACTACTTTTGTAATTTATATTTTTGATGAAATAAATCGCTAATTTTTTTAAATATCACTGTGTTATTGAAATGAAGTCAAACTAATCCATAAACAAAGGTACAGAATAAAAAAAAACTTGAGCGAAAAGCGATGATGAGTAAATTAATGTACTGTGACGTGTGACTCGTCACCAGAGTAACCGACAGGGAATAAAGAGAAGCGAAACCTAACTTGAATAATAAGTGACTTTTAAAAGTAAACATGCCATGATATTTTTAGCGCACCATGCTAAAAATTGGATAGAGCATGCAAAATGACAACTAAAATTCCAACTAAAATGTCACGTTTTCTTTGAAAATTATACTATTTGTATATCTCACTCTTTGGTGTGTGTAACTTTTTGGATTCACTTTATTCAGTTCGCATACATCGAAATGAAAGTTATCACAGCTGTAGTATACAGCTACGATCACCGTGCCTTTTCTACAAATCCTATATGCGGTGCGATTGTATACCCGTTCCTTGTACATTTACCACGCAATGCGTTTAATTTCAGGCAATGACATTAATGGAAGTGAAAGTTACCACCGTTATTGTAAAAAGCTACGAAAGTCGTGATTTATGTGCGTCCGTACATTATGTGTGGAGACAGATAAATCTCGCATTCATATGGAAACCAAACAAAGTTTAACGAAGGGGTAAGTTGGAACTATTGAAAATGATCAAGAGATTTGGCGTCGCTTGAATTTTGGTTACTTTAAGTGACGTCATCTACTAGACCCTGATTGTTCGAAGGGTAGATAACGCAAACCACTGCATTGATAAATCTCTATCCGGTGGATAGCGCAGTATCGTTTGTTAGCACTTATCCACTGGATAGCGATTTCACCATTGGATAGCAATATCGGCACTTTAAACAACTGGGTCTCGAAAGTTATGAGAAACAGCTATAAATTAGGATGTGCATTAAACACAGCAGCTATGCCCCCTCTCCAAACGGTCTACGCCTCGGAGTGATTATGATCGATCCCTCTGTTATACTGTTCATCTTGAAACTGATAAGCCAAGTCGTTCAATTCAACCTCATCTTGTTGCTCGTAAAGTTGTTCAATGCCATGGATGCTTTGTGTATCTTCGTTCGCGTGAGCTTCCGGTGAATCTTGGTTGCTAACGCTGAAAAAGGCGATGACATCAAATGATCTACGCGTCCCACGAGTAAAATAATAATATATTATAATAATAATAATTTACATTTCTAGAGCGCTAAAATTATAAAATATTCTAAAGCGCTTTACAACATATTAACTACAAATATTAAAATGATAAACGACAAAATATCAAAACAAGTTTAAGCTTTGACTTAAAAATCGTTACATTTGGCTCCGATGAGGGATAACTTTCGGGACTTTAGCATTTCAAATTTCACCTAGTTTTCTCATAAACTCTCTTAATCCTTAACCTCGATACAACTGACTCCTATGAATAGCAGCTAAAACAATAAAATCACTTACCCAAAGTGCCTCCGAATAAAAAATAAGCCTACAACGATCAATGCTAAGAACAGAAAAGTCCCTGCTGCAGTGATGGAATACAGAAGTGTTTTGGAGATACCATATGTGACCTGTGACTTGGACGTATAGGAAACGTCTGAGGAAGCAAAAATAAAAATTAAAAGTAAACCCGACTTTAAAAAGGTTTTTTTTTTGCTAGTTTGCCGAATGAGAAGGTAATGCGTTGTTAATACGTTTAGTCGGAGGACTACCTTATAAACGAGAAGAGACTGGAAATGAGTATCAAATTGACTACGAAACACAACAAAACATCATAATCTTGACAATCTCGCATCTGCTTCATTGTGTATGGGCTTGACGAATAGCTTCTGAATGCCTTTACTGGGCGCGCGTTTTTCAAAATAGTAAATTCATTGAAACTTGCAGAAGAGTGCCTTTGCGACAGATTTTTCCTTTATTATTATTATATTTTTTTTTATAGTTTAACTTACCTTGGCAGTTTCTGCGCGATCTTGAAGCCGTTTTCCCGAAAGTCGATTTCCCGGATGGACACGGAACACAAAAAGTCTGTGCCTCTTGATCCTGGTATTGGTTAACTGTACATGCTTGACAATCAGTGCCGTTAAGGAAGTAGCCAAGGGGGCAGTTAACTAAAAGAAATGACGTTAATTTCATTCTCAGTTTAACTCTGAATTATTAGCAACAGTTACTGATAACAATTACTAATGTAAAAATTAACTGGGAACTCCTTACCGCAACTCGTCCCTCTTAAAACTTGGCCTGCATCACAAAGGAGACGAACAAGGCGAAATATTGGTGGTTTTGATGGGTCGTATTCTATAATAGTATCACTGATGTTGAGATTCAGATCTGCCCTCTCCAGGTCTGACGTAAACTTACTCGGTAATGTTCGGTTGAGGTCAACTAAAGAGACATTGCTCATAATTGGAACGTCCAGAAAAAAATACACGGCGAGAGAAATGTTTAAAGCTTGGTCAGTGTCACTGGCTGTGGCCCTACTTCGACGACTCCTAGTCTGGCCACCACAGACAACTCTAACGTTGTCGATTGTACACTTGTTAAGACCGCAACCTCCGGCCATACCAAACGCTGAATTCTTAAAAAGCTCTATAAAGTTACTGGCGATGACCTCGTTCATATTTGCTCCACCGCATTGGCCGCTTAGATAGTGAAGTGTACCAGATACCAATGCTCGTTTTGGTCTACTTGTTTCTGCAGTATCAAAATAATAATAGTAATATAATAATAATATAACAACAATAATAAGTAAATCATGAAAGGAGAATATAAAGAACATATAAATATGTTTGTGCGGGTGTTTAGTTGGCCAGTAGAACAGGCATTTTTTTTCTTAATTTCTTGGAAGCGGGGTTTGTGCCGTCATTCGTCTGCATGAAATTGCAAAAATAGTTTAAGTGACTTCTCTGAATTTTCGATCAGGAGAACAAATTTGTAAACATCACCTAAAGATCTTAGTTTCCTGAAATTTTTAATATCACGCTAGTCGATAGAAAACTGTTGTGAGAATATTTCTTTCAATCACATATCGTGCGGTAATCAGTTCATTGTATTGATATTTAGTGCCAAGTTATCTCTGAAAAGATGTCGTGTAGAGTATGATGTTCAGTCAGCTTTATTCTTTGTTAAATAGTGTCAGTTCTTACTTGAACAATCTGGGAGAGCGGGCGTATTCTTCCCTTTGACGATTGCATTTTGCCAACTCCCATCCGGGGTACAGACGTACACCTTTTGAGGTTGTTCAACGAAGGCGTAACCATAATTACAATGAACTGTACAAAACATCCCTGTTAGCCAAGTCTCGCATGCTTTGGCTCCATTTAGGGGTGATGGTAAATCGGGACATGTGTGATCTGGAACAAATAGAACGACCAATAGAAAAATAAGCTTGTTTATATGCTTTAAGAATTGTAGCTAATACATGTAAAAGTTTATAATGGGTAAACCAATGTCCACCTTTAAATATATATATAAGCGCAACTAAGGATCAAAAAATGAGATCACATATGATGCTTACAGCATTGCAGCTACGAATTTGAACTCATGATAAAGATAGCCAAAATTGCAAGACTGTATAATTTTTATAAACTATTATAAGCTCTGCAGGCAAACAAATGCGACATTTAATTTGAATTTGATTAGACATGCTCGTAAATGTAAGAGAACAGTTATTCTGTGCATGAAGGCGTAATAATTTGATAACAGGTCACCACCTATGTGTTTTTTATACTTTCCGAGGCAATATGCGGCAAATCCCTGTCGAAAACTCTTTATCCATGGGCATACCGGTTATAATAACTTGAAAATGGCAGTTGACCTCATTCCCTGCTCTGTCTAAAGCTTTGTAAGTAATATTGTGTTCTCCCCACGTGAATTCGCTCCCATTTGGTCTGCTTGTTGTGAATAAGTAAATCCCGACATTATCCGTAACAGTGACACCAGGTAGGTACACCTTGTTGTATCTCTTTCTTGAGGTAATGTAGATATCGTCAGGACAGGAGGCAATCTTTGGCGGCTCGGTATCTACATGTACATAAAACAAACGTTTGAGTACATTTCGAATATTGTAGATAACCAGAAAATGCACGTGTTAAGGACACTTGCGTCAATGGTGATTTGATAAAGAGATTATGGAACAAAGTTAACGTTATTTACTCCTGAAAAAAAAAAGTCTTTATAGGATTACACAATTACTGGTGAACCAATAGTTTCCATTGTGGTCCTTGCAAACAAATGAAAAAAATAGTCTAAATTGAACATAAAATCATTAAGAACATCATTAAGAACCCCAACCGGCCGGAGGCAAACCAGTTGGCTATTTACAAGCGTGGCCAAGGATCTGAACTCGGGGCTACCGTGAAACAGATCCAGTGGTCAGGGTGGGACTCGAACCCGGGAGCGGCGGATTACAAGTCCGACACTCTAACCACTCGGCCACACTGAATTAAAAGAGTTAATGATAATATCCTAAAGCTGACTGACAGACTATATAACTTACCTTTCACGTGTACAGAAAAAGTGCAACTCGTGCTTAGTCCAGCTGAATCGGTAGCCTTGTATGTAAAGTATTTTATACCAACATCCACCTTCTGCGGTGGCGATAAACCATTGAGGCTCAAGGATTCATTTGAATTGTCAGTGGGAACTGGTACCTTCCAACTCACATTCGAGTAAGAGTAACCAGTTTCAGTGGGCTTTTCCATATTAGGTGGGCACTGAATGCTTGGAGGTTGAACATCTGGGTGAAAGTTAATCAAAATGAATTGGTCAACCGTTTTTTAGGCAGTTGCCTGATGATTGCTCCTAATGGAGCATGAAACTCTGAGTAGCAATTAAAATGTCTTGGACCAAATAACCCAATTCGTTGCTGATAATATTATCTACTGCTCTAGTGCAACTATTGAGCACTTTGATAGTTGATAAGGAGCATTCCAGCATAATAATTGGTTATATATATATATATATATATATATGAAATAGAATAAATGTTTGAAAAGAAAATTTGCCCTGAGCGGGATTTGAACCTACGTCTCCCTGTTACTAGTCAGGTTTGATGACCACTACACTATCAAGACAACCATGCTGGCAACACGGCAATCGAAGATGTGATTTACGTGATCGGAGACGTGGTCTCTCGGGAAAATGTTTCCCGGGAAACTGTTACTTCTATTTAAGTATGATTGCTTGGGGTGTACAGGGTCAGGGTTTCCCTCGTATACAGAATATATATATACATTTAGTATACTTTCAGAGCTGAGCAAAGAGTTTCTAGCAATCTGATTGGTCGAGCGGTTCCTTTTATGACGTTATAAAAACCGCAAATGTGAAAGAAGGAAATTATTACTAGTTACTCGAGTTTCACGCTCTAGGCGATCATCAGACTGAGAGTTGTCTACAAACATAGGTTCCAACGAGATGGTTTGCCTTTGTATGTGCTTGCCCTTTTGATGATGCGCCAATTGATCTTGTAGTCGTTGCCTCGCTCCTTTAATATATATATTTAGTATAGTTCCAGAACTGAACAAAGAGTTTCTAGCAATCTGATTGGGCGAGCGGTTCCTTATATGACGCTATATAAACCGCTCCGCGCGGTTTATATAAAATGTTAAACTAAAATGTTAATAAATGTTACTAAAATGTTATGATTTTAGAAATTTCTCTTTTGTTCAGCTCTGAAATTATACTAAAACAATTATTCGACGATATTCACCTCGTCTTCGGCGAATAATTGTTAAATATATATATATATATATATATATATATATATATATATATATATATGTATAGATAGTAGTGTGGCACACGAGGACGGACAACTGTTCTCTCTGGCACCCTTCGGCTTGAATAAACGCCAGGAATTTCACTCCAAAAAAGAATAAACTATAATGAATTTTTTCAAATTGGGCGGGCATCAAAGGTCCCAGTCTCAGCGTTAATTGGGAATTTAAGTACAATTCTCGCCTTTGAAGTCAACGCTGGTTCCTTTACATTTTCAGTGGATTCGACAATTCTTCTATTTTTTTTTATAGTGATAATTTTTCGCGTAGTAATTACTGTGTTTGTTTATATGTGTCATCACGCCCTATATAAATCTATTTAAGGAATTTTTAAGTCATTGTATTACAACTGATGAAGGTCTCGGACCGAAACGTTTTTTATTACACTTTTTAGACTTTTTATTGAGTATATGTCTTCCTTCGCTGGAAGTTTTCCGTCCTCGTGTGCCACACTACTTCTCCTACCATTTATCGAGGTTTGGACTGTGAATCCTTTTGGATCCTTCTGGCGCGGCGTCACTGTTGGCTCGAGGCCTTTTAACTTATTATATATATATATATATATATATATATATAAAGTGTGACTTGATTTTCGTAGAACAGTGCTCAATACATAGAAGTAGAGCGAAGTATATATTGTGGGAGGAAAAAGACAAGTAAACTACAAGTTCATCCCTACAAGCCTGTTTCGTGGTCAACTGATGAAGGTCTCGGACCGAAACGTTTTTTATTACACTTTTTAGACTTTTTATTGAGTATGAGTGGGCGACCACGAAACAGGCTTGTAGGGATGAACTTGTAGTTTACTTGTCTTTTTCCTCCCACAATATATATATATATATATATGGATAGCCAAAATAGCGGAATGAGATCATCATCTACTAAAAAGTGCTCGATAGCAGGGCTGGAGCTGTGGATAATTATATATCAAGATCTAGGCTACTTGAACTTTACTGCAACTCTGAGTTGCATATATATATATATATATATATATATATATATATATTAAATTCAATACGATTGTGGAAACTGATAAAGTAAAATCCTTGGAAAAATATCCGTTCTCAAAGACCTTTAATTGTTTTACGTTGGTCACTTTAGTAGAATCATATTGTGGTTGTTGCTATAAGTTGCATAGTCGCTCCACGTTTCCTGACTTTTTTAGTAAATTTTTTGCTCGAGTCGACAAAAGTTGCAGCGAAGTAGGGTCACAGGGAAGGCATATGGTAGTTTGGTTTATGATATCGTACCCGGTCAGTGCTGAAGACATACTTCTTCGTATGAGTGCTCACCAAGCACATGTGATAAGACCTCTTTTTGAACTTATTTCGAAAAGTTTGCGAATTATACCGTTCTTACGGGAGAAAGATTCTGAGCTTTAATGTCGCAGCTAATGTTAGTACTGGATAGATATTACGACATGGATATTATGACAAAGGATATCTCACTTCATGCACCAAAAAAAGTTTTTCTACCTCTACAGGTCATCTTGACAGTGTCTGCACTCCAAGATCCATTTTCAAGGCAGGAAACACTTCGCGGTGTGCCTTCTAATCGGTAACCAAGTGTAGTATTACACGATAAAAAGCAATGCGTCCCATAGTGGACACCAGCTGTCGACTTGCAAAAACTCGGGAAAAGTGTTCCATGAGGTGGTATTACAATGGCTGGACACTTAAAAACTACGGGAGATGGGATAAAAAAAAACTGGCAAAAGTACCTACAGGAATTGAATTGTACACTCTTCTCAACAAACGGGGATCATAATAATTTATAGATTTAAGCAAATATAGCGACATATAGAAAAAACGTACTATATATAATCATGTGTTTGCTCTAACAAAAACAGGGTGTCATCTTAAAAGAGTAAACTTTTTTAACCACTGAAAATTAGTTCTCTACATGAATAAGACCATGAGAACAAATTTGAAAAGTCGAACAAGGAGTTACACATCTACCAACAGTACATAAAACCTTTGTGTAAAATGACCACTGCATCAAAGAAAAGGCAGAGAAAGAACTCTGCTATAAAACCGCTCACTATTACAGGTAGTAGAGTTCCCTGACCATGACCCATTTATTTCACATAAACGTAGGCGAGATCCAACCAATCGGTATCCTCTGTCGCACGAGAAGGAAGCCTGAGAACCGAACCAATGGCCACATGAAAATACCACCACTCCATTTGGAGGCTTCCTAAGGGAAGCGCAGAATTTTCCTACAAAGGAAGGCGAATTAACAATTTCGCTCCGACGAAGGGCTAACGCTCGAAACGTCAGCTTTGGTAATCGTTACGGTGGCCAATTTACCACTTCAACTTTGTTGATATATCCGAATTAACAATAGATTTCCAAAAAAAAAATAACACGAACAAAAAAAAAACACAAACAAGAAGCAAAACAAACAAAACAGAAAAACATTTATGTGCCGCCAAACCACTGATAACTCAACTTAAAATGACACGAAAGCTACAAATCCATCTGTTCGCCAAGTTTGGTCTGGATTATATCCAGAAAGCTGTAAGTGATCAGTACACTCATAGAGTGATCCGCTTGCGTTTTTTTTTTTTTGTTGTTGTTTATTTTATTTCTTTACAAACTTCGCCAGATTTGGCAGAAGAGATCTCACAGAACTAATGTTCCAATAACGAGACTCCTAAACAACTCACCCATCCCACCCCAGGGGAGGACATCTATCACACAGTAATCTCATGTGTAGGAAGTTAACGTCTCCTACCCCAGCCCTGCAAGAGACGGGACCTCCATTTATTCGTCCCTATCCGAGAAGACTAGAATATCTTAATATTTCTTCATTTTATAGAAAGGTAGCAAACTCTTCTCAATTATTCTAAGACCCTGAGTGTTGGTCCGGCCGGGACCAACACTCAGGGTCTTAAAACAAGAAAAAGAAAGAAAAAAAAAAAAAGAAAAAGAAAAAGAAGAGAGAGATCGGAGTTATTCAATGTTCACATGTTGTTATGCTACAGAATGCATATTGTGGTGATCACCATTATCATCTTGGTTATCATTCCTTTGTAAATACATCAATGCCTAATAGCTGGTTATGATAACATGGAAGATTGACTTACTCGCTACTTGCAAGATAAAAGAACAGTTAGCTTCGTTGCCACTGCCGTCTGTTGCTGAATAAAGTACATTGTAGAGTCCTGTGCTTAGATTGGTTGGCGGTCGCAACACAGGGTAGCTCACAGATACATGACCCGAGTTGTCAGTAGCAATTGGCTCTTTCCACCAGATTAAAGCGTAGGATGAACACTTATCAGTGTGGAATACTAAGTTTTTGGGACAAGTTTTATTAAAAGTAGGACGGACGTAGTCTGCAAGAGATCAAAGCCATCAATTTCACCATGACTACCAGCAGTCTTTCTTTCGCTCAAAATCTGAGTTTTGATGGACTTTCATCAACAGTTTATTTGGCTTTTTCCTGGCGTGGTAGAAGGTCTGTTACCTTATGATTTGTGCAGATTACTTCACGGTGCAGATCGCCAACAACTATACAATGTTTTTGTCTACAATCGAACAACTTAGTTCAAAACCCATGACAAAAGCTGCATTATCGTATGTTTACACTGACTCTCCATAAAAAAAAGATGCAGATTGTTATGGAAAAGATTGATAAACGTCCACCGAATCTTAAAGCGCCGTGTGGCGCCTGTTAAAACAAACTACTATAACTGGGAGGTAAAAAGGATCCACCTGCAAATGTTGTATTGACTCTCTAACTTACAGAAAATTGATACTGACAAGAAAGGCTACGATCGAACCCCATTACAAATTTCAGAGAAGGAAAATAATATTTCTGTGCGAGCGGGTTTTTACCCGTTGTGGCCTCCGCGACCTTCCCTTTGGCCTACTTCATGACCTACCACAATCGATTTTGCTGCGTGAAAATCAGGTATCCTCCAAATGCGCAAGAAAGCACAATGTCACACAGAAATACAACACAAAAACAGTGAGATTACCTCTACAGCGTGTATCGTTTAAGCCAGTCCACCTTCCGTTGCTGCCACAAACTCTTGACGGCGTTCCCTCAAGAATGTATCCGTGTCTTTGGCAAGTAAATGTACATGTCTGGCCAAACTGGCTGGTGAGCTGGCACGAGGATGGAGACATGATCGCATTTTTAGGAGTGATAAGAGGGCCACACTTGATGGCTATGCAACCAAAGAATTAAATCAGGCCAAACAGTTTAGTTTTCTTACTTGCGCACACAAAACAAGCGAACAAAACTGACTTAGAAATATTCTTTTCCGGCACACGGCGTCGACATTTCAGTTTTATTTTATTAGATTTTAAGATAAAAACAAGTGTCTCTTGACAATTGCAAAACGCTATCTCCTCTTTTAAAATTAAATTGTAAATGAAGGCTTCTAATATACTTACAGGATGATTGAAATTGGGGGGATACTTTTTTTTACGTGACGTGTTTACATTAACGGTGCACGAGTATAGTTATTTAGGGGATTAAGAATAAGTATCGATCTTTCTTTTTTTGTTTATAACGGCGGGAACATTTTACCTTCACAATACACAGTTTCTCCACTCCAAGTTGCGTTTTCTAGGCACCGCCTAGCATACGAACCAACCAGATTGTAACCAGCATTACAAGCAAAACTGCATCGTGAGTCGTATGGCTCGAAGATGATGCCGCTACAGCCAACCTTTACTCCATTTTTTGGGACAGAAAGTGACAGGCACCTTATTGCTGGAGACAGATTGATATCGAAAGGAAGCCGTTTAAACTTAATCCAACTCCGTGCAAGTAATTTGCTAAAAACGAGAATACCGCAGCTACAAGAAGTATTCGTAATGGAAACACTGAAAACGCCGGAATCATATTTTAGTCACGACAAATTTTCTTCGCCAAGTTGCTTTGAAACTGCATTGGCTTGGAAACTGTACGCGTCTTTCCTCAGTGCGGTTCCCGTGCAACTCCACAGGTTAGACAGCTATAAAATCTTATGCGATTAATTTTTGATATCGAATATACATGGATAAAAACACAAATTGTCTCCTCTCACACAAACCTTTACACGTAGGCATAGAATTGTCCCAGAGTCCTGGAGGTCTGTTACCCGAAGCGAGACACGTGACCACTGACGAGCCATTTTTACGATAACCAGTGGGACAGGTAAAAGTACACTGTGCTCCATAATGGTTACCGCAACTACTCATGCGTAGTGGACCAGCTGGATCTATTCTTAGTAATGTGCAATTGATAACTGAGGAGTTGAGTAAAAAGGACAGTGTTTCAATTATTTTCGTTGTTATCGCTGTTAGTGTTATTGTCATTAATCATAAGTGCTTGGTCAAGATTTTCAGTGCAGATCCTACGTTAAAAAGAAACTTGCATTGAGGAGTCGTTTGCGTCATCTATATTATCATAAAGAACGAGAGCGCACGCATCTCATGCCAGCAGCAAAACAAAACGTTACCTATTACTTTCACTGTGAAGCTGCAAGTGGCCTTGTTTCCCGCTTGGTCCACTGCAGAGTACATTATAAGGTGGCTTCCTTGGATGAATCTTTGAGGTGGTTGATAATTCGATGTCAAAGTAGGTACCACTCCAGTGTTGTCAGTGGCAAGAGGTTCGGTCCAGTTAACAACAGATGAGAATTTTCCGCGTTCTGCATACGCTATCAAAGGACTTGCTATACAAGAGGAACCGAATGAAGGAGAAGTGACATCTGCAATTTAATGACATCTGATAAGTAAACTATCAATTCTTTTTTCAACACGAAAAATTGCTCATGTAAGATCTTACAGATAGCTCGTATCAAAAGTCAATTTTAGGTGGCCTCTAATTTTTCCAAACTTTTATTTATCTATTTACTGTCATTATAATTTTATTTTTTACCTGCAGTTTCTTACACGCGGAATTTAGAGGCGATGTATAATGTTTATAAGTATACCTGAACAGTTGGTAACGTTTCTGCTCCACTTTCCGTTGTGTAAACAAGTTGTAGTAACATTTCCGCTTGGGCTTCCAAATCCCCTCTTACAGGCAAACACGCAGTTTGATCCATACGTATTTCCGCAGGAGTCGTTCAGAAGTAACACTCTCGGCGGTATTTTCAAAGGCGGACATGTTACAGCTTTAAAATAAAATAATGGAAAGATTATAAAGTTGAGCATTTTCAAACAGAAATTCTCAAAATCAAGGCTAGACAGCAATTTTTCTTCACCTAAGCACTTTGACAAGGTTGGCAGTCAGCCTAGTTGGCAATCATCCATTTTTAGACTATAAGTTCAACTGTCAACTAAAGAAATAAATTATCGCACACTTACCCTGACAAGTGAAGTTTTGACCACTCCAGCTTCCGTTCATCAGGCACCTTCTCAACGAGGAACCCAATGACTTGAACCCAATACGACAGGAAAATAAACACACTGTGTTAAGAAACTCTTCTAATGTTCCTCTGCAAATCTTTCGAATGCCATTGGCCGGTGTTGGTAGAGCTGGGCAAGTAACAGCTGAAACACATAACAAGCTCGATACATACTTCTTTAATAGAATTGAATTGCTGCATATTGACGTTGTAGAGTTATTTGTGCTGGGCCACTGTAGTACCTGAGCCATTGAACTCATTTAGTAGAAAAAATGCTGCATCGTAAGATTGTCGTCGACTATATACTGTCTGGTTTTAAACGTTTATAAGTTAATCGGCGGTTTTCAGATCAATCATCCATTTACATTTGTAGACTGAGACAAATATTTCAAAATCTGCGCAAAGCGCCTGCTTGGTCATACTTTCTAACAACCAACGTGTACTTGAGGAATTATTGTTTAGGAAAGATTTATGGCAACAACTTGTAAGTGTGTCGTTTAGCCCTTCGTCAGAGCGAATCATTCAATTTCAACTTAGTTGATCTAACCAAATTACCTTTTCTTAATATGTCTTTTTTAAAATGTTTTCTTGACAATTCTGCGTACTGACTGTTTATGTTTTGGTCATTCTGTACTGATAACCAGGAAAAGAAAAATTGACCGGAAAGCTGCAACTACCGAAAATAGCCGAAGTAATAACGATAAAAATAATAATAATAAAAATATTAGAAATTATAATAATAATTATAATTATAACGATATGTAGTAAAATCAACTTTATTTAGACTTGAGATTACTGATGTGCAAGGAACGCTCCTTACAATCGTGTACGTGTATAACTAAAAATTAGAAGTCTATTTATTAAACATACACTGATACCAGGATGTTTCCTTTTACTGAAAAATCAAATCTTCATTGCGCGCAGTGAAGATACCATTTTCATCTTTCACGTGTGAGGATTTTGGTGTCGCCAAGGTTACTAACATGACTAGCCAATTACAAGAGAGCTTACCGTACTTCTTCATTTGAATGTTGACTTTTTGGAACAGAAAATATAAGTATTATTGTCTTTACTTCTCCTTTAGAGCTTTATATCCGGGTTTCATGACATTTTTGTGACAAGCATTTTGCGATAGGTGACTACTTTAATTGCACTATTTTGTTGATTCTAAAATGAATAAAAAAATTGTGTTGTATGTAAAAATTTCATCAGTATTTACAAAAGAAACAGAACATTACATGGCCGCTTGGAGGTGCGAATTTTATTTTCTCGTGCTGAAAGTATCTCACGAGTGAGCGAAGCTCACTCGTGAGAGATACTTACAGCACTGGATCGAAGATAAAATTTGTTTCCCCGCGTGGCCACGTAACATTCCCTATCTAAATATCATTACAATCGCATTACATTACAAGAGAGAAATAAAAGTTTCATGCACATAAGATGCACTAACCGCTTACGTCATCTTATTTTAACTTCAGTAATTTACTTTGAACAAAGAACTACTTCTAGCATGCCTTACTTCTTAGGGAGACTATTCCAAATCCCATTACAAATATAAGAAAAGGAACGATGCCTAAAAGGAAAAGGAAAAAAATACCACAGCCTGGCTTAGCTTGCTAAGGAGGTAGGGGAATATCCAATGTGTGGAGATCTACTTCCTTAAAAGCGCATGGTTTACCTTTCTGGCACCGGGTCTGATTGCCAGACCATGTTCCATCGTGGTTACAAGTCCTGGTCATTGATCCAGTCAGGACATATCCTCTACGGCAGGAGAACTTACAGGTTTTTCCTGGCAAATTAGAGCATGGCTCAAGACTTCCATTGAATGGCGCAAAAATTTGGGGACAGCGGTTTACTAATTTATAAAACAGACAAGCAAAATATTAACAAAAACAGGGGCAATTAACAGAAAGCTGTCGGAAAAGAGCCAGCCGAAAAAAACATTCCTGGGGCCGTTGCAGAAGGAAAGGTGAGGTAAGGGATGCTTTATGAAAAAATCAGCAAAGCTAAAAAGCAAGCACAAATACAAAAAAAAAAAAAAAAAAAATCGACGATTCATAACATTACAATCACTAGGGCCTGGATGTTAGGTAATAAAAGGTTCACTTATCCGTCTAAAACTGAGTTCTAATATGGCTGGCTACATTATCCAAATTCCAAAGACAAAAGAGATATTGAAGGACCACCTAAAGGCAGTAAGAGTATACCTCCTTGACAAGTTGATGAGTCACCAGGCTTCAGCTGCACTCCCTCTGGGCAAAGACATTGATAACCATGTGGATTTGGAAGACAGAGGTGACTGCATCCTCCATTCAGATGAGAACAACCGTTTGTACCTAAAAGGCATAGCGGAGAGATCCATCTATACTATGTTATCTTAATAGTAAATTTAAGCCGTTGTCAGGGGTTTACTGAAGAATATATTCTCAATGTAATTTTCGATGAAGGACAATGGTTCACATAGGGAAAAAGTCCTAGGAACTATGATCGAGAAATACGGTTAAGAAGGAGATAAACTAGGTTAGACCCGGAGTGAGACAGTACAAAAACTTGAAAAAAAAAAACTCACAAAAATTCAAAGAACTGATTTGGAGAATTTCCATCGTGAATTTCGGGCTTAACCTGAAAGCTAAAACATCTCTTTCATCGATACCTACTTCATCTTCAGAGTTGTACTTGTAAGCGTCAATAATCTATTTGTGCAGTAGTTTGTTTCTCATTTTGATCTTGCTCCTTTGGGTTTATAGGTGTTTCTATTTTCAATGCGAGGCAAAACAGCTCATGAACGGCTTTTGCTCTACAGTCAGACCTCGGCTTTAATACGTCTATGGAATCATTATAGGTTACCTTTCACTTCCCACGTGCAAACTGAAGCTTAATAAAGAGAGAGCTCGAGGGTGCTAATGGGATAGCTGGGGAAAAAATCAAAACCTCACCTACTATTTTTTCCTTGTAAAAGAAATTCCTCTTAAAAATTCCAAGTGTTGATAGAATGCCACTTGCCAGATAAACTCAAAGACAAGTAATTCTTGTCTGACTATTTAACCACTAATTCAGCATAATGTGAGGGTTCTTATTACCCCATTACAACTCTTCAATGTAGAGATTTTTTGAGGAAGATATGACAAAGTGAAATATGCATACCATTAAAGATTTTTCCCTGGTCATAGATGTGCAACTCCATTGGTTTTCCCTTTCCACCAACAAATACTTCATCGTGAGAAGATGTCATGTTATATTTATGAACACTTCGGCTCTTCCAATCCGACCAGTAAATGACGTTATCAGAAAGGTCAAGCCCGAATGAATGTAGTCTCCTTGATGCTAAATCAAGTATAAGGTTTCTGTTATTTCCTTGTAGATCCACCCTTTCGATTTTATCGAGTTTAGCATCACACCAGTACAACAGTCTATTTTCGTAATCCAGCGCGAGAGAGTTCACCCACACAAGTCCAGAGCTTACAAGAACTTTCCTGCCAGAACCATCCATATTCGTTTGTTCGATCTTAGGAGAGGATCCCCAGTCAGTCCAATACATAATCCTACAAAAAAGTCATACTTCAGTAACATATTTGCTATTTAGAAGTTAACCTTATAGTTCCTTATCAACGGAACAATCTTCGTTCTAGCTTTAACTGCCAATCGATTTCATCACCTAAAAGCAGATTTGTGTAACGATATCCAGATGAGGCCCGAACATTAACCAGAATAGAGAAAAGCTTTTTGATAGGAAAATTCCGAAAAAAATACGACTGTTAGGATTACAATACGCTTCCAGGGCAAAGATCAGCCGCATGTTCTTGTTTGCAAAAAGAAAATCGGTTCGGTGTGTATAGTATGGTAAATTACTGGGCGCTAATATCTTCTTAAACCCTGTAGATGGATAAGAAAACAGCCGCCGAAGGCTATTACAATTTAAACACACGGCAAGAAGAGAACAAGAGAACATCAGATAGCTACAAAAGAGATCACGATTCCTTATATGACACAATCAATCAATCAATCAATCAATACTTTATTTACCCACGTAGCGTCAAGGAGCTCAAAGAGCCCGTTCAAAATACGTACGTACACCTGACGTGTTATATCAGGGAACTTGATTTTAAACTTAAACCGGACTGTAGAAAATATTTCAGTCCAGTATTAATAAAATACTAGAGCTCTGTAGCTTAGAAGTACCTTTCAGCAATGTCGAGGATTATAGCTCTCGGCTTTTGGATACCTGATCTAATGAGTATTCTTCTAGATGACCCATCTAACCGAGATACCTCAAGTTTACTTGTTCCATAGTCAGTCCAGTAAAGATTTCGTCCAATGTAATCTACAGCTATACCATCAGGATTATCTACATTATTGTAGGCAACTATTTCAACGGAAGACCCATTAGGATATCCTCGAGCGACTAGCTTTAAGGTCACATCTGTCCAGTAAATTTTTCCCTCGACTGGATCATAATCAATAGCTACAGGTCTTGCGATGCTTGTGTTGATTGGCAATGAATGACAAGAGGTTTTTGGCACTGTCAAAGAAGTCTTGTAAATTTCTCCAAAATTAGCTTCAGCGAAGATCATAAATTTTTTATTCTGTACCTCTCTGAACAAACCTTGATGGGAAGAAGATAGAGATAATTCAATCAAACGCCTGAAACGATCGGGGGTATGCAATGGCCATATCTAATGACTAACAAGACACTTTCAGTTTCGGAACCATTCATAATCGTTCTAGTTATTTCTTAGAGTTTGGACTGTTGTGCAAGGGTACTGCTTTATGAATTCAGTTTTTGACGTTTCAAGTTTCAGATTAAAACAAAGTCGAAGAGGTTGGTTGATCTGGTGTGAAGAACCACCCAAGGCAATCCGCTCAAACATCATACACCACGGACGCATGGAGCCACAAGCTAATTATAGTGTTCAGGTGTTGAGACAAGACTAAAACTGATATCAAGTTTTATTTGACCTCACAAAACATATTCTTTGCCTCCATTCCTTGAACCAACAATGTAAAAATTTCGATAAATCTTACCTTATTTAATAATGTAAATGTTTTTGTTCAAACGTACAAACGGGCGAAAGCAGATGGCAAGAAATTCAATTGCTGCGTTTTGCCGTTCATCGTTAGGTCGCTCTAAACTACTCTATCATGAAAATAAGAGGAGTTTCGCAATTTTTTTAATAGCAGTATCTATTCCCGCGTCAAAACCTCCAAACTAGATAAGGAATTCGAAGAGCCAGATTATGGGCTTTCTCTCTCTCGCCGATAGGAACCTGGCAACGTGTCAGGTAATAGTTTTAATTGCCATTTGATAACTACCGCAGACTAACGTATTGTCAATTGAATTTGATTGCGATGGAAAATTTGATGACAACTCAGAGAGAAAAATATCGTACTTACTATAGTCACAGTTTTTTCCGTCAGACTTTAGCGCAATTCCTGTTGGACACGCACACTGGTATCCACCAGGCTTCAGGAGACAAAAATCACTACACAACCCGTTGCTTTGATTGACACAGGCATGTGTGCCTGGAGATAAAAGGCAAATGCTTTACAAAAAGACAACAACAACAACGAGGAAAAAAAAAAAAAACAACCAAAAAACAAAAAAAAAAACAAAAAACATTACACACACACGCATACACCTCCGCTAAGTAGAAAAAAAAGAAAAACATCCAAAACTAAAGCTATAACAAACTATGATTTAGCTTTTGTGAGCAAATTAAGCTAAACCGAATCAAAAGTGGTCAGAAAAGTAATTTGCTAAAAGTACATATCTATGTAAAAATTCCAGTATAAATAAAGACTGAGATATACGGTAAGTTTTGTCATAATTCAAGATAACGTTAATATATTTGAATATTCTGGTTAGTGGTTAGCATCGTTGGTACCACCTAAATTAACAAATGGTAAACACCACAGCGTACACTATTGAGTTATGGATGCACGCGGGAGGTTGCTAAGCACGAAATAAGCGTAAGAATCGCTCGAGGCGATAGCCGAGAGCGACTCTAGCTTCCTGAGTGCTTAGCAAACCTCCCAAGTGCATCCATAACTCAATAGTGTACGCTGTGGTGTTTACCATTTGTTTTATAACATAACATTAATACATTGTAGCTAAAGAGTTCCCTTTTATTTAACAAATCTTACGAGACCAGAAAAAACAAGCACGCGCGGAAAAATAGTCTTTGCATTTACTCACGTCAGCAGCGTACACCCATGGGCAAATGGGGGACGCTAAATTGACCAATCAGAGCGTGCGCTTTACTTTGGTTATGTTATAACATCTGTTCAAGAGAGTAGAAATTAATGGGAGGATGGGAGGCGGGTTGGGGGGGGGAGTTGCCAGTCTAAAGTCATCGAGTGTAAATTCTGCAGATGCTTATATACGTGTCACCCAATCTCAAGGAAGTATTACAAACCTTCATGACAGGGCAGGCGAGGTATTAATGAGAGACAAAAACAATACCATCTTAGTTTGATGACAAAAGGAACCTTACCTGAATACATTAAAGATGGATCAAATACGTGAACGTCCATAGGCTTTTTAAGGCCACTCACGACCGTCTCCTGGTTTTTACTGCTTAAATCGATACGCAAAATACTCTTCTTTTTCCAGTCAGTCCAGTATAAGAAGTTCTGATAAAATGTTAGGCCAAAAGGATGGATATCAGTTCCAGATGACATTATGATCTTTCTGTTTCCTCCATTGAGGTCTGACATCTCTATTTTGTCCAGTTTGGCATCAACCCAATAAAGCTGGTTCGAAGCTTTGTCAATAGCAAGTCCGTTCGGCCAGACAAGATTTCCAGTTATGATGGATTGTCTTGCTGAGCCATCCATCGCGGCTTTTTCAATCTTTGGATTGGCTCCCCAGTCTGTCCAGTACATCATTCTATACCCATTAGGAGCACATACAAGCATCAGTCATAACTAAAGACTAAAGATAATGGATGTAACCAAGTTGCGGCAGTGCACACTGTTCATCGCAATTATTTCAATCAATTTCTCTGTTTTTTACCACGATTGGCAGTAAAGTATTTCGTAACCTGAATGGCCTGTTTGCCGTTGTTGATACGTGAATAAAAACACTGCTATCGTCAACACGCAACGTGTCACGTCCTGAAATAATTGTTTTATTTGAAGTCGATATTTTGGTAAAAAAATTCGACAGTGGCTTAGCTTAGTCTTAACTTTTAACAACAACAATATTCATCATCGCAGTGGTTGAAATTTTACGGTGGCGACGAATATCGTTATCGATAAGAGCACATACCACGTTTTATTACATCCGTTTGGAATTCACTGGTGGTCCCTGTAATCTGATTGGCTCTAATTGGTGCGATTTACTCACGAATCGCACCATTTTTTGCTCCAAATTGCATCATTTTACCTTTGACTGAGTTTTTGACACACGACGTCAAAGTATTTATGTTTTTCATACAAAATAAGAAGTAAAAATATTTCCGGTTCCGCTTTTTATTTAAAAACCGGCTCAGTACTGCATCAATATATATATCTTATTAACCAAGCGCGAGGGCCGTACTGGGAGAATATCGGCCCGAGGTCTTGACAGTACGGACCGAGCGCAGCGAGGTCCGTACAATAAAGACCGAGGGTCGATATTCTTCCAGTACGGTCCCGAGCAAGCTGGGTTAATAAAAGATTTATTATACGACTGAAGTTCAAAGGGACACAAATGTGGTATCATTCGGGACCATTCGGGACAGTGCCCGGTCCAGTACTTAGAGAATATTGGACCGGCAATAGAGCATTTTGATTGGTTGATTTAAGTTATTGGCCCTCTGACTGCCCGAGTCGTGTCATAAAATATTAGGATTGACCAAGTCCTGTATTTGGGCGATTTCAGTATGAATGTAATAAAGTGGTAATTGAACCTCGTGTCTTGCAATTTTGGTCTGAAATCATACTTGTGATTTCAAATCGAACTCGCGCTGCGCGCTCGTTCGATTTTGAAACCACGCGTATAATTTTAACCCAAATTGCACTCCACTCAGTTAAATTACCATTATAAACCACTGTCGATTAGTAAAATTACCAATTAGTTCAAGAAATGTTTGTTGTTGATAATGGACTGTAAGGCGCATTTAATAGATCTTTGATGAACAACAAATGTTAGAAAACATAAACTAACTTGTACGTGATCTTTCTCAAGATACTTCACAATATGAGACAGTTTGATCGTCACCAACAAGGAATGGTTCGAGGGTCCATTAAGTTGTCAAAAGGGGGTGGTTATATGAATGGTCGAATTTGTCTTTGAAATGATGAAATGGCACTCTATCCAAAATATCTTAATAATCCATTAAGGAATTTATAAGGAGAATGCCGATATTCTTTGCCTTCAATAACCTGAAGTTTGATATAAGAAAATTCAAACTTACTCATTTCTCTCGTCGAGCAGCACGGCTCGTGGTTCATCGAGCCCGCTCTTGATTAAGAGTTTCCTCTTGGATCCGTCGAGCCGACCAACTTCAATGCTGTTGGTTCCTGTATCAGTCCAATACATATTTCGTCCCTGATGGTCAATAGCTAAGCCTTCGGGACTTTGGACATTACAGCGAAACAGAACCTTTATTGAGGTTGCGTTGAGAAAAGCGCTCATGATACGACCTTGCGAAATGTCCGTCCAGTAAACACGATCCTCAGCGGGATCGTAATCCAAAGCAATGGGGCGCTGATAACCAAGAAGGATGAGCAGAGTTTGAGAGACAAACTGGTTGGCATCTAATGGAATAGTGTTGATGGTTTTGGCGTCAGCGTCAGCGAAGAGAATAAATTTTCTTTTAACCTTTACGACTGCAACTGAGGATGACAAGAAAAAAAAGTCGTAAGTCTCCGAAATTGAACAGGGTAACTGAGTCATGGACACCGCATAAGAGCACCAACTACCTCAATCACCTTTCAACCCATATCACTGCTCTGGAAGAAAGAAGTTAAGGAAAGGGAGATCATTGACATCCGTCTAAAGTGGAATAATTACGGAGGAGAGAGTTTCGTCAAAGCATTCAAAAGATCTGTCATTATAGTATATTAAATGTTCCATTTAATTTGTAAATTCTTCTCAACCCTTTCTGAAAGGATCAACGAACGACTTTTTCACGAAATTTCTTGCTACTCTGGTCTTACTGCGTTCGCATGTCTTGCCATCTTGATTCAACTTGAGATCAGAAGGACACACACATTCGCGACCAGATGTTTTTGCTATACAAAAATGGCTACATCCACCATTGTTTATGCCACATGGACTTGAACCTTTCAAAAAACCAAAAATAAACCATGATAAGAAAACCCTACTTTTTAGATTAAACCACATTCCCGGAAGACGTCACAATACAGTTATACTAATAATTCGATCCAAGTACTCGCGACACAAAACCTTTACTGAAAAAAGCTCTCTGCAAAGACACAACTCTAGCTAAGGAGCCATTGACTAGAGATGTTCCGTAATGTAAGAAGTTTTACAAGATTCATTATCTACGACTTTTTAGATGTTTTCATCGATGCTGTTTTTGATTCTCCACTTTCTGGGAACATAGAAAAAATAAAGTTAATCACGTAAAACAGGTTTTTCTGTGGTATCAGTTATCCCACAGATAACCTTAAACTTTTCATCACTTTATGAATGAATCTCCATTCTAAAGTAGTAGTCTCATCAACCTAGAAAAGAAATACTAATATTTCTGCATTGGGTCCATTATCACTCTCTAATTTAAAATATAGGTATGGCCTTTCCGAGAGGCCGTAGTCTCAGTGTAATTTTGTACATGTGATGGCCCTTGCACATAAACAAACTAAATCTTGCACAATCTTAGACATCTAGACATCTTTTACATACCTGATGGTTGCCGCGAGCTATCGTATGTTACAATGCCCATTGGTTTCCCGCCATTAGTGCTGTAACTGGCCAAAACTTTTCCGGTTGTAGCATCAACTTTGTGACCTTGATAGGAGTTCCAATCCGTGAAAAACAAAAACGGTGGATACAGGGCCACTCCAAATGGGTGTAAACCGATTCCCCGCAAAAGTAACTTTCTGTTGCTACCATTATAATCGACTGATTCCACTCTATCCAATCTGGCGTCCGCCCAAAAGATGCGTTTGTTTCCCCTATCAAGGTCAATGCCATTCGGCCAGACGAGATTCGTACTTATGATGGTAAGTCTTTGATTTCCACTTAGGGTGGCTCTTTCAATTTTTGGATAAGCTCCCCAGTCAGTCCAGAACATAAAGCTGTTTCAAAGATAAAAACGATTGTTTGCATTGTCTTATACTTCACTATCAATCTCTAAAAGAGGTTTATCAGTTACATGTACCACATTAAAAAATTATGGACTAAAAATAGATTTAAATTCATTTAAGTGAAATAATGCGGAGAAACCATTTACTGAAAGTAAAAGGCAAAAGTTATTGACCAATTTTGTTTTTAATTATCATGATCAGGTATCAGTTTTTCTTTCAGAACTAAAAAATAGAGTTTTCTTATTTTCCATTTGTTTTTTCGAACTACTGACACAATTGGGACAACAATAATACCACCGTTGTGATTAAAGTAAAGAAAATAGAGAAAGACTAAAACTAAGCACGCCCTGTTATTTACAGTACTGAAAGTAACGTGTTGGATAATAAATCTCTTATTGAACGTTTTCTTGTGTAGTGTCGCTGAGTATGTTAACGAGTTTTGCCGTTTTTTTGACGAGCCTGAAGGGTGAGACAAACAACGATTTAAAATACTCAGCGATACCACGCAACAAAACGTTTAATGAGACTGATATAGTTATTAGGTAAGCAAAGAACGAGAGCAAACACGTTTTCGTTATCAGGAGTGTCCGTATTGTTTAAAGATCAGTCATCACACTAGGTGGTTCATTCATGGCGAGGTAATCCTTAAGTCCAACACAATCCGATAAATATATGCAGTCTGATGATGTAATGAACTGCAGTCTTATTCTATCAATTTATACAGGCAGCCTCGAAGTTTTTGTCAAAACAATTATGTGCAAACACCTCAAAACTGATATTTTTTTTCTACCACGATGGTTTTATTCAGCATTTTTCATACTTATTACAGCTATTTTTCTTACTTTTCCACAGAATAGGAATGTTGGTCAAAGGTTTGGAACAAAATAAAAGGGAACGACTATTGATAGTGAAAAAAAATTATATAAATTTCATATTTTCTAAAGATATCTCAGTCTGCACACACTCCTCTGAATTAAACCCAGTTACATTAATTATTTCATAACCAATTCCCATCAGTCGTCAAGACAGTTTGTTTCTACAAATTGGAATTAAAAGCCTCATGCTTCCGTTACTTGTGGTGTTGTGTATTGCAACAATTTTGTCCTTCAAGTCTTTACTTCTTTGAAATTCTAAGCCCCCCTGGGAGTCTTTACATAGCAAAATAAAATTTAAAAAGCAAAAACAAAAAATTAGGTTCTCAATTTGAGCCAAAAAGTTTATGTAAAGGTTGAGTGGATTGAAAGGCTTGCCTCAATCATATTTTACTGAAGCAATTAAAAGCAAAATAGCTAAGACCCTGTATGCGCAGTAAAAGAGTTGATTGAAGTTTGAGGTTACACAATTTTAAGCTAATAAAGGCACTCAGGTGCAAAAGTGGTGCATGCATTAAACTGCCCTTCTCGAGATCTCTGACAATCCCATAAAAATCTATTATGGCCTAGCCCGTGTTTTATTTAATTAACAGATTTCAGTTTTGTTTCTCACGAAAAATATATACCAAGAAGTCTGAATTTAACTAGGGAATTTAAGCAGTTAAACGATTTGCCTGACTTGGCCTCCCAGTTACTTATGTTTAAATAAGGCTTTAGTAGACGCAAACAAGTAGTTGAAAATTTTTTACAGTTTAAGTGCAAATCTTTATAATCACAACTGTCTTTGTATGTACCAGATATTGGCAATTGTTAAATGAGAGCCCTTAAATATCAAAGCTATTTTATTGATACTTATCAGTATTGAACTAAGTTCTTCAATTCTGCAAGCCAGCCGTGATTGCAAATACAGATGTGAAATGCATGCCAAACGTGTAAATACACTGTTTAAAACATGAACAAATGGCCAATCAAAAATGTTTAAAAGTCTCCAAGTTGATTTAAAGGCCTGAGCCTAAAAGCAAAACAAAATAAAATAATTAAGTAAGCATTCTCCTTTCAGCTGTACACAGAATATCACACTTATCTGATACATAGACTGTGAAAGGCTACTTACTTCCCATCAAGGTCCAGAGCTATATCTCTAGGTTCATCAAGGCTAGAGGAAATAAGAGTACGTTGATTGTAGCCACTCAGGTCTGAAATTGATATTTTATTGTAGGTTGTGTCTGACCAGTATAATTTAGAGGTCTTCCAGTTCACAGCCAATCCATCACAAACTCCAATATTGGTTATAATTGTTGTGATACTTCCACTGTCAATGCGGAACCGCTTTATGTTTTTCTCTGTAACATCACTCCAGAATATATAGCCCAAGTTGAAATGAATCTCTAAGGCAACAGATCTTGTTAAGCCAGAAATGATGGATCGAACGCCAGAAGTTTGATGGTCGATGGCAAGGATATCAGAAGTGTCTGCCATTAACAAGCACGGAGGATTGCATATGGTGACTATATAAATAGAAAAAAAAACAGCATTGAAGTTCTTTCATTCAGCTTTTTTGAAATCTGATACAAAGCAAGCAAGAAAGGAGTAAAGAAACAAGCAGTAAATGAATAAACAATGAATGTAAAAATAACTGCGTAAGTGAATAAAAATATGGATCAATTTTTCCCAAGGCAAATTCGATTCATAGATTTTGGCAGAAATTTACTGAGAATCATCACAAAATGCTTGTAAAAATAATGTTAAAAACAAGTTAATAATGATAATAACAATAATAATACTAATAATGATGGTAATTTTGTCATCATTTGTACATGTTCATTCTTTTTAGTTATCATCACACCATTCTTGAACATCATGATTATTATCGCCAGAAAGTTCTCCCTGGGTTCAAGCCAATTACATTCTAATTGGCCATGACAACCTCAACCATCCCTTGGCCCTTAAAAAGCAGTATAAGTTAAAGGTCTAATTGCGATGGTCAGTGCCTAATTTTCTTCAAGTATAAGATATTCCACAAGGTGAACGTGAAATCTTTGGTAATTCTTGCATTTCTTGGTTAGCATTGTTATGATAATCATCTTCATTGTTAATATGATTACATGTATCATTTTTACTTGTGTAACTACACTCTACAAGTATACAGTATTATCATAATTATCATTGTAATATCAATGATATAATAATTATTATAATAATAACTACAGTATTACGATCATTATTGTGACTATCACTATGCAATATTATGAAATGTCATGGTTATAGTGGATAGCCCTTTCAGAGCAATGGTAGATTGCAAGGTTATACATTCACATTTATTGAGACATATGATAAGACTCTGAAGAGAGTTACAGGGTATCATGGTGTGACTAGACTGAAGAATAGGCAAGTACATAAGATGAGATTAAGAAGAAAAAATAGAACATGTATATCTCTACGTTTAAATCTAGAATGTGAATGGAGAAAGATAAAAAAGGAGAAGAGTCCATAGGTAAAGGTGAAAGTAAAGCCTGGCTGTCAACACAGGAAATAAAGAAATTCGACGCGGTATGGCGAAAGAATATCACCGAAACAAATTTGTAATCGTTGGATGGTTACTTGTAACATATTTTCGCTGATAATCTCCTTGCTTCTGTCAGTCATATTGGCGGTCGGCATTTTGAGTTTTTCGCAGTGTTGACATAACTTGACATTTGGTCACTCAAAGACGTAAATTGTTGGGAAAATTAAAAAGCGAAAGAAAAACCTGCTTCTTTTTTGCGCAAATTCGCCCTCTTTGAGCAAATTAATAGGGTATGTTAACTTTACGGTTTGCCTTGAGATTTGGTCCAAAGACTCCCGAGATACCAACCTTACTATTATCATCGCGATAGCTATGGTTTTTAAGGCCTAGTCCTATTAGTTCATTTGTATTCGTTTTCAATGCTTAATTTTTTTTTCCATCCAGATGTTTGACGTATCCTGCGATTTTAACCAGAAGCGAAGGAATTAGGAACCAAACGGTTTTCATGCAATACGTCCAATACGTGTCTACTCTTTTTTCGCTTGAGCAATGTGATACTAATACAGGATTTAGGGCGTCTTTAAATCGAAATCCTTTGATGTCTCCCTTTGATGGCTGGATTTTTGCTCCAGTTAGTTTTCTTAATGAGCCACACCAAAAGTACCCCGCTGAGCTATGACAAAAGGTCACTTAAATGATGACCCAAGACTATGTGATCAAAAGAAGTATCTATTACTCTATCTTTAGGTTTGAATCCTTTTTTTTGTAAGGTTTCCAAAGGGAATCAATAAGGACTCAGTATAGGCAATTGAATGTAGATCCGCTCACTGTGATGTTATAAAATCGAGAGACGCATCTGTGTTTTGTTCCATCAAAACCCAGAAGATCTAGAAGCTCAGTTGTAGGAATTTCAAGAGAGACACTTCCTGAGGAATGTATATTATCTCAATAACCTTAGACAGATATCTATGATAATTATCAACAAGTTGATATAGGTAATTAAATTCATCGAGAGCCGCAAATTAAATCCAGAATAATATAATGAATAAGATAAATGAACATGCACGCAAATACCGAGATAGATTGAGTGACTCTATGTTTTGAGGGAGTGTGCGCTACGTTATCAAGCGTTTGTCCATAAATTGTAATAATAAACGGTACAGTATGCGAACAAAAGCACAGAACACCAGGAGTAACAAGAAACACGACTGAAAATTAGTAAAGCATACAAACGTATACTTGAAAGCATCACTGGTGACATGACCGGCGTAGCTGTAGTGTGGTGAGACAGGAATGCAAAATATCACTACCGAGTTATTTCAAAGCGAATAAGTTCGAGCCTTCATAGAGCTTGGCTTCTAGGGAGTTAATTGAATTCACCGAATCAGGCTATCGCGGTGGTTAGTTGTAATGTACCTGCATAGACGCCTGTCCTCTTGTTGTTTGTTATGGTCAACACAGACAGGGTAAAAATCCACCATACTAAGCTCATGGTTGCCTCAACTTATACTGCAAGTTATAATCTATAGAAGTAATAAAACAATGAAATTTACTTTACTAAGCGATGAAAATGTGCCCTTCCCCCTTCCCGCGAAAAAGTCTGTTAAGGAATTCGAATTCAAAAGCTACAAGCAAAGGGTTGATTAATGATACTAAATTTTCCACGGTACACAGAACATGAACGCAGATTTATGTTCTAACAAACTCCTTTATTTTCTTCTTTCCTCCGCCGAAGTCTCTACCAGAGCTAAAATCTCATTCTGCCCAATCCAGAGTTGGAATCGATAAATATGGACTATGCTTGTAGATTCTCGAAATAAAGTCTACCTTAGCTTTGTGCATCTATGGATGAAAACGGGCATACCTTAGGATGACTTTTCAGATGTTTTACGTGGTTATAATGGAGGCCATTTTTCCTGAGCGTATATCAAAGCAAAACGCCGTAGGGGACATTTGAGGTAACTAAGCCTGTAAAAGCAATTTGATCACTTTTGTGTGTCTTTTTTTTTTTTGTGTCCCAGTTTCAGCAATGCGTACCAGGAGTAGGTTTACTCTAAAAAAACAAAATCAATAAACAGAAAAAACAACAGCTTCCATAGTAACGCCCTCATGTACTTAGTATTGAGGCTGATGTATCAGTTGCATTCAGTTGCATTTATTATCAGTGTGTACAGCTTCTCCGAAGTAATTGTTTGTTGAACGCGGGTACTTTGCGTAGAATCAATTCTTTTCATCAAGGATTACATTTTCATTTCTCCAAGCCTGCTCAGTCATCAAGTAGCGATTTCAACGTCACTGAGTAAATCGAAGTCGCGGAAAAGAGTCAACAAACGCAATTCTTGATTCGTCTGCAAAGTTCATAGGGACCTACGTTGCATTTGGAAGGTGAGAGCATACATCTTTCACGATTTCCCTACTTAAAACTTAGATAGGTGCTTGATCCGCCAAAATGCATAATAGGTCTCACCTTGCTTAGTCATCCACTACCTACAAGATTGGTTAAAGGCGTAACAATGGGAAAACCATGACAAAGGAGAGTTTTTGCCTCGAAATTTAGTGGCTAACTCGTATGAATATTCCGTGTATTACACCATAGAAAAAAATTTAAGAAAGCTGTTAAGAATCTTTCGATTAAGGCTCTAGCTAGAGGTTTATTCCCTTCATTTCCTTGTAAAAAGCGCAAAATCCTTGAGATGGAGCCGAAGCGTGCTAAATAAACATGGTTGTATGCGTTCAAATGCTCCGTTTTCGATGACCTAACATATAATATTCGTGGGTATCTTGCGAGTTGTGTAGGACTCGGAAATCACATTTGCGGTGAGACAGTTTGCATCCTACGTAACGTATCGGTTGCATAAGGACTGTGCTTTAACGGTAAAAAACACGAACGAGACCATTAGCGTCCTTTATGACCAAACACTGTCGCGCCTGAGAGTTTCTTGAAAGTAAACTGTAAGCTTAGGAAAAACGAAAAATAAAATCAAAGCTTATCTCGTTTAGTGCAGCCAATTTGTTGCTCCGTAATTTTGCTTTGTTCTAAAGCATGCAGAGAATTTTGGCATATTTTGCGCCTTCTCATGACCTTCAGATACAATGAATATATGAAGTTCATATTATTTGAACTGCGGTGTTAGATACGTATAATGCACGATTCTCGCAGTAGATAGCGCTATTTAAGCAATAGCGAAAATCAGACCTGCAAAAAATCAGGCCTGTACGGGATTCGAACCACTGACCTCTGCGATACTAGTGCAGCGCTCTACCAATTGAGCTAACAAGCCAACTGGGAGCAGGCCGTTAAGTTGATTCGTAATAAACCCGAATTTCTCATGACCTTATTCGGTAAAATATTAGTAAAATAATGATTTCTGATCGAAAATACCAGAAGAGCCCTGAGGCGAATATCATCAATTGATGTTATCAAGCTTATCGATGATATGATTTCATTGCTTTTTTTATTCATTCTGATAAAGCACTGGTGTTTCTCGAGAAAACCTCATCTTTTAAGTAGTCATCCGTTATATCTTGAGGTAATAAGCCATTTTACGAGTGGTTCATTCTGCCTCGGTTTTTATCAGACATTCTGGTGAAAAGTATGCCGAAGACATGTAAAGAAATGCGATCTTAGATGAATAGCTCTTGGACCCTTGACTGCTTCAGCTGTTGCACGCGACTAATGCGTGATAATCAGGTGGGATGATTGCGTGCCACAATTGTGATGGCTATCATACGAAAGTATCTTTGTCATTGCAGTAACTATTTTCTCCTTTTGGATCTCAAGGAAAAGAAAAAGAAATATAATTACCACCAAAATTGCGATTAGATCACTCATATTTCAAAGCAATCCGACATACATGGTTCAGTTTTAAAATTTGACGAATGTAACCGGGAAAATTACAACTAATTGACCCAACGTTTCGACTTTCCCGTCTATTGCCTTCATCAGGGGTTATCTATTCGTTGCAACAAGATGTCCTTTTATACACTCACTAATTAGCTGCACTTTTTTTCTGACAAGGTGCAAACAGGCGTCAGGTAGTAAGCCGCCATCATCACCATTGAAAGGAGCGTGTGCGGGATTGATATGCCAAGCTTCCAAACAAAGGCGCTGGTGGTAGCGGCGATCTGTAGCGATCAGTTGTGATAATTTTAAAATTATTCCACCCAATCGAATGGTTAGTTAGGCATGCGTGCTCGGACAAAGTTGAACTTTCTTTTTTGCAAAAACAAGACAGCATTCTGATGCTCTTTTTAACGGGTACCAAACTGAAGTTTAGTCTGTCCGATATACTCGTGATCACAGTCATTGCACGGTTCATTGTTCCTTCGTAACAGGACCCCAGGTTTTGACAAAATATACCCCAAGGTCTGAAAAGGTTATTTAGCAACTTTAACGTTGTGGCTATGCAAAATTATGATGATGGGCTCCGTAACACCCTGGATGTAAGGAATAACAGCACAACCAGTCGCTGGTTCATTTTCACCAGGAGTGTTACCAATTGTAACTGGCTGTTGGCAGTTAGTGAGAAATGTTTTGATGTAAGCATTGACCTTTAGAAAGTCGGAGGCATATTTCTCTCCTCAACCTTGGAATAAATGATTATTAATATTGCAGTTCCTACCTTACCTCGCATTCCAGTAATTAAAAGCTTATTTATCTTACCTTTTTTTTTTTGCTAGGTATTTTTAAGGGTTTATTCCCTTATTTGCAATACGAATGATTACGGTACATGGGAAAAAAAAATCCCAGACGATACTATTGCAGTGTTCTTTATGACGGACCAAAAATAATGTGGCACTTTAGAGTTCGTTTCTTTCCGCATTAATTTCTTTATCTCAGAGGCCAAATGGTGATAATGAACATGCTCTTCAGATTTCTAGGGCTGACAGGACGGCTAGTGCGTTACTGAACAAATACAGAGGGGAAAGGATCCGGAGTTCGTAGCCCTAATAAATTATATATGAAAAAGGAAGCAATCCCTGAAATACGAGAAAGTTTCGAAAAACTCGAAATTCAGCTAGGACTTGAAAAGCATAGAACTGCATGACTTTAGTCTAAGCAGAAACAGCAGTAGACCCTCGCGGTCCAATTTTTTAAATTTTTTTTCCTGTTCATGTCAAAGTAAGTGCTATTATTTTAACTATAGTTTCCAGGGAAAGCTTTGGTGAAATATTGAAACGGAAGTGAGTTATATACAAAACATATTCTCGAACTGAATTCTTTTGCCAGCTAAAGTATGAATAGGCAATAACAGTATGTTAACATAAGTGACTCCCTAAGAGTTTGTTTCTGCAAAACTTCCTTGTTTTTGAATTCCAATCGAGTAAACATCTCCTGATTGATTTCAGTTGCAAGTGGAGATATTTTTATTTATTATGTATTTACTTATTTACAATATTTGCCGATAGGCAGGGACTCCGCAACAGCTTTTCCGCCAATCACTGCGGGCCCAGTAGCCCACCCCTCCCACCCCAGGGGAGGACATCCATCACACAGTAATCTCGTGCGTGGAAAATTAACGTCTCCTACCCCCAACCCTGCAGGAGACGGGACCTCCATCTATTCGTCCCTATCCGAGAAGACTAGAATATCTAACCGTTTCTTGATATTATAGAAAGGCAGCATATTCTTCTCAATTATTGTAAGACCTTGAGTGTTAGTCCGGCCGGGGCTCGAACCCTCGACCTCCCGCACAACAGTCTAACGTTCTATCCATTGAGCTAACCGGGAGGCGGTTAGATATTCTTTACTATGGTAATCTCTCCGCGTTTAAGTCTAGAATGTGAATGGAGAAAGATGAAAAAGGAGAAGAGTCCATAGGTAAAGGTGAAAATGAAGCCTGGCTGTCAGCACAGGAAATAAAGAAATTCGGCGCGGTATGGCGAAGGAATGTCACCGAAACAAATTTGTAACCTTTGGATGGTTACCTGCAACATGTTTTTAACTGATAATCCTCTTGCTTCTGTCAGTCATATTGGCGGTCGGCATTTTGAGTTTTTCACAGTATTGACATAACTTGACATATGGTCACCCAAAGGCGTGAATTGTTGGGAGATTTTAAAAGCGAAAGAAAGACCAACTTCGTTTTTGCGCAAATTCGCCTTATTTGAACAAATTAATGGAGTATGTAAACTTTACGGTTTGCCTTGAAATTTGGTTCAAAAACTCACGCGATACCAACCTTGCTATTATCATCGCCATAGCTATGGTTTTCTAAGGCTTAGTCCTTTTTAGTTCGTTTTGTTTTCGCTAGTGCCTTTCATTTTTTTCCATCTAGAAGTTTGACGTACCCTCCGATTTTATCCAGAAGCGAAGGAATTGAGAACCAAACGGTTTTTATGCAATACGTGTCTGCTTTTTTTCTTTTCGGTTGAGCAATGTGATACTAATACAGGCTTTAAAGCTTCTTTAAATTGGCATCCTTTGATGTCTCCATTTGATGGCTGGATTTTTTCTCCAGTTAGTTTTGTTCATGATCCATAAGAGAAGTAACCCGCTGAGCTATGACTAAAAATTATGCGATCGAAAGAAGTATTCATTACTCTATTTTAAGGTTTGAATCCTTTTTCTTTTTTTTTTTTTTTTTTTTTTCTTGAGAGGTTTTCAAAGGGAATTAATTAGGATTCAGCCTAAGTATAGATCCGCTCATAATGTTATAAAATCTAGAGACGCATGTGTGTTTTGGTTTATCAAAACCCAGAAAATCTATAAGGTCCGCTTTAGAAAGGTCAAGAAAGGCACTTCGTGAGGAATGTATCTTATCTCAATAACCTTCGACAGATTTCTATTATGATTATCAACAAGTTGATACAGGAGATTGATTTCATCGAAAGCTACAAACTAAATCCAGAATAAAAAAAAAACCAACAAGAAGATACATGAAGATACATGAACAGGCAAGCAAAGACCGAGATAGAGAGTGTGACTCGATGTTTTGAGGGAGTGTGCGCTACGTTACCAATTATTTGTCCATAAAAATGTAATAATAAACGGTACAGTTTACATCAGATGCGTTACTCATTATCAACCCTGTTATTCACTGACTTCTACGTAACTGAAAATTGTCTAACATTTCCTAGTACAGTGAGCTATCTGACCTTTTTAATGATGGGTGACTTTGCTTTTGTATGCAAGAAAAATTAAAGAATACCAGGAGTAACAAGAAACACGACTGAAAATTAATAACGCATACAAATGTATATTAAAAAGCATCACGAGTGACATAACCGGCATAGCTGCAGTGTGCCACACTGCATTCCTGTCTCACCCGGTAAGACAGGAATGCAAAACAACGCTGCCGAGTTGTTTCAAAACGAGTGAGTTCGAACCTTCATAGAACTAGGCTTTAGGGAATGATTTGAATTCATTGAATCAGAGTTTCGCGGTAGTTATTTGTAATGTACCTCCATAGACGCCTGTCCTCTTGTTTCTCATGGTCATCACAGATAGGGTATAAATCCACCATAGTAAGCTCATGCTTGCCTCAACTAATCCTTCAATTTATAATCTATTGAGGTAATAAAGCAACGAAGTCTACCTAATTAAGCGATGAAAATGTTTCCTTCCTCCTTCCCGTACAAAAAGTTGGTTGATGAACTCGAATTCAAGCCAGCTCAGTTATCAAGTAACGGTTTGAACGTCACTGAGTAAATGAAAGTCACTCTAAAGAGTCAACAAACGCAATCCTTGATTCGTACGTCTGCAAAGTTCATTGGGAAATACATTGCAGTTGGAATGTGAGAGCATTCACCTTTTACGATCGTCCTACTTTAAAGGTACATAGTTGATTAATCCGCCAAAAAGCAAAATAGGGCAGTACCTTAGTCATTCACCACCTACTAGAATGGTTAAGGACAAAACAATGGGAAAAGCAGGACAATGCAAAGTTTTTGCCTCGAAATTTGCGTGTGTAATCAAATGGTTACCTTTTAATAGCGTGGATGGCAAATGAAATTCACAACCGTAATTGTTTTTACTGGTTTATTCTATCGAAAACCGAGAACATGAAGAAGAATGTGGTTTTCGTTTAAACACGAAGACGCGCTATGTAAGGAAGTCTTCCCTGGGAAGACCTCATTTGCTCATTTGTTACTCACCGTTGACGTGTGCGAGTCAAATTCAAATGCTGGTAGACGAACAAAAGGAGCTAATGAGATATCTATCGTTTACTTCCACCTGCATGGTGGCATGAGGTAACGTGCGAACCACCTACTTCGATCTCAAATTTGCCGCCACAAATAAAGACAGTTTTCATTGGAGAAAGGAAATACAAATCTTAAAAATTCTTGTATTGTGATGAAGACATAACAAAATTTTTAGGAATGCGCCCGCTGTTCACTCCTTTGGAGTAGCTGTAGCTCAAGCTGACTTCACTCTAAGAGTTCTACATCACACGACGGTTGATTGACAAATGGTCCAGTGGGACATAAGGCTCCTTTTATAGCGCACCTTCGTGTTTAAAGCATACATTATTGTTAAAGTTCGTAATTTTCTGAGTTTCCTCACAAAAGTAGCTTTCGAATTCTTCGTGCCTGCTAATAATGTTCCAAATGTTTTCAAATGTTTGTTAAATCTCGAAGCCATCTTGGCTCTGATCGAGATACAAGAGATGTTACCATGGCAATTTTGTAATTACACATGTGAAATTACAAAATTAAGGAGTAATTTGTCACTAATGATATTAAGTGGCTAACCTGGATCAATATTCCGTCTGTTACACCATAAAAAAGCTTTAAGAAAGCTGTTAAGAATCAGTCAATTAAGACGCCAGGTAAAAGTTAATTTCCTACTCCGTTATTTTCGCGTATAAAAGTGCAACATCCTTCGGATGGTGCCCAGGCGTGCTAAGTAAACATGGTCGTATGCATCCAAATGCACCGAATTTGATGGTTTAACATATAATATTCGCGGATATCTTGCAAATTGTGTAGTGTTTGGGGGACACGAAAAATACATTTTCAGTAAAATAGTTTGCAAAATACATCCTACGACCTTAATTGTGTATCGTATCGATTGCATATGGATTACGCTCTTTCTCGTTGATGTAACTGGGTGGACAAAGATAAAGTAAAGAACGTGAAAACTGATAATTTTTCTGCTTTACTCACTAAATTCCAAAAAAAAGTTACATCATCACCTCTAAAGCCAATGTGTGCCTTAATTTACTTTCATTCAGCAAAGTTATTAATACAATCGATGTTGTTAGTTTTTCTTTCCTTTGTGTAGTGTTACACGATAGACTTAGAAACTTGTCCCACACATCCTACCTACTTGAATAGTTCTCATTGATTAATAATATTTGCAGTTCCTACTTTTAATTTTCACTCGCATTCCAGTGATTTAAAGCTAATTATTATTTTTTCATTCTTTTTGTCATTAAATGGATATCCGTTATATCTTTAGGTAACAAGCCATTTTACGAGTGGCTAATTATACCTCATGATCTTGGTAGTTTCTCTTTGGTTTGTGTAGGGTTATGTGAACTTTTAAGAGGCTGTCTGCATAGGAAACGACTACAGAATTCCCTCAAGATTTTACTGTGAAATATTTGATCTATTCTGTCAGCATAAATTGTATTTATTTGGTTCGTAAAGCTATTTTATCAAATACTTGGCGACGAGGTGAGAGGACGGACAAAAACAAGGAAATTGTTCATTTCAGGGTCAATTTTCAGCGTTTCGCTGGAGGCTCTAAAAACTTACACATTCCTTCAAGTTACATAAATCGGACATGTGGTATCATTTTACATCTCTTCTTTTGATTAATAACAAAATATGTAAATTCTGACCAAACAATTAAGAACTGCGCTGTTTTGAAAATACCACACAAACAGCACTTTCGAAATTTGAGCGAGTGTGCTGTTGTTCCAAGACGCTTTTCTCAAAAGTATAACGGGATATGGAGTCCTCGCCACTATCCGTGTGTAGTACTAGGGCTATTGTACTAAAAACCAACACAAATATTTTTGGCAACTGGTCTTTGCGAGCTAAAGGAGCTCGATGAACTTTACTCATTGTTTTCTGCAATAGTACGTGAAGTGCAAATGGCTTAATTTATGTATAATAGTGTTACTCCATTTCTCGCTTGGAGTCAATATCAATTTGAGGCAGTGCCTATTTTCAAAATTAGCACGGTGGTTTTGTTAAGGTGAAGATGTCAATAAATTCATTCAAACTTGCCCCAAATCTATTAATTACGAAGGTACAAATGAACATCTGTGTGACATTACGTTCAACTGTCTCGTCTTGACCGCTGTCTTATGCTGTTCAGGCGGCATACTTAAGCCGAGCTGAATCGAATTCAACTTTAGGCCGACCTAAATTATTCAATCCTGGCTAATTTGAGTCAGACGCCGAACTTATCTCGGCCGAAATTAATTAACTGAAGAAAATCTGTCACCGGGGCCGGCGCAATTCAGAGTTAGAAATTTGATCAGTGTTACAATAAACGAATGTTATTTGTATAGTAAGGTCGTTCTAAGGAAGTTATATAAGTATTTTATTTGGTCACTTCTATGAAGAAGTATTTAAATGAAGTGCGGCATTTGATCAGTAAATGTTTCGGCGCAACCAAATACACCTGCTTGAAATATGAAATTTTATTATGCAATCACTGTTCAAATTTTGAAGAAAAACAAAGATTATGATGCTAGTAAAAGCGTCGCTTTTTGTAAGCGATACACAAAAGAGGCGGGGAAGGACGTTGCTGACGTAGAGGACAACTACATAAAGCCCAAACAACCGACAGAGCGACGAATCAGTGTCAGTTCGAAAGGCGTAGAATAGATATCTGTCAGCATCGTTTTGCTCACCCTTTCAAGCCACCATTTTTTTCCTGCAACACTCCTTGAAATATGCTTTCCTGTAAAAACGGCCGGAAACATACATTAAAACAATTCATGCATTTGATTCGGCTAATGTGAAGTACGGCGTCTACAGCCGTTCTTCCCGACTAAGTCAGGCGGGATTAATTGACTGAGCCGATCTAAATTAAATCAGCCGTTGCGAATTGATTCAGACGCCGTACTTCACATGAACTGAATTCGTTGAATTCGGTTCGGTTTAGCTGAAGTATGCCGCCTGAACAGCATAAGACAGCGGTCAAGACGAGACAGTTGAACGTAATGTCACACAGATGTTCACTTGTACCTTCGTAATGAATAGATTTGGGGCAAGTTTGGATGAATTTATTGACATCGTCACCTTAACAAAACCACCGTACTAGTTTTGAAAATAGGCACTGCCTCAAATTAAACTGGGCCTCAGTAATTTACCCATAATGCTATAGAATTCGATTCTTTCGTTAATTTAAGCAAATTTTCCCGTGATGATGGTGGCGTCGTTTTATTCATTTATCTAGCTCGGTAAAGATTATGGGACCTATTATCAAGCTTGTGTTTCTGTTGGCGTTGGCATATATTGTCACAGAGAGTGTTGTGGACGCCTGTTGGTTTCACGGAGATTGTAGTCAGAGATCCAGCCGCCCAGTTTCCAGGTCCCCGCTCCCACCCTCACTCCCTCCTACCCGCCTCCCACCTTACCGACGTAGAAGACGCTGGCCAAGAATTGGCGGGCCAGGATCTGGTAATTGCGATTTTTACTCTCAACTAATGCTTAATTTTCTTTTCTCCAATGCCACGTTGTCAAACAATACAGAATAGTCAAACAATAGTACTCAACCTTTTCGCACAACATCTAAATGACTCATGATTAAGAAAAAGAGAATGATAAAAGCGAAAAAAAAAAACAGCAGCAACAACAAAAGCATAAAGAAGAACATCTTGTCATATTGTTAATAACGGCCCACGAACAGTAAACATATTTAAGAGCGTGTCCATGAGAAAAACGGGCAGGGGCCGATAAACCTCAGATCGCCGATTTGGCTCAAACTTGGCACAAATGCTAAGTATCCTCAGTTGACATATTTGTAAAATTAATAGGTCAAAATATTTAGTTCCCTAGGAGACATAGGGTCTCCCTAGCTGCGAAAAAAATTTTCAAAAAGGGCTCAAATTCCACTATTTAAAGATGCTCTCCTACTCTCTGGAAAGTTCCTTATGAATTTCAAGTTATTTTAAGTTAATTAAACAAAAATGTGGTGTACGGAATTTTGATGATATACTAAAAAGCGGGAAGTAGATGTAAATTTCACGTCAGCACGGGTTATGAAATAAATTGTCCGAAAACTTTACGATTTTGAGCCAAAATCGGTGACTTGAGGTTTATTGCCCCTGCTCGGTTCTGTCCGGTTTTCACGTAGGCACACTCTTAAACACGAGGATCGCTGTGTCACATTGCATGTAACAGCCAGGAACAAACACATTTGGTAATGATTTCCTGTGTTACTCGGGGCGTGACAGGATTATTAGCTATACCAGTACCAGTAAAGTAGCCAATATGCTCGTTACATGTCCAATGTTCTCCTTTATTCACCTGTAAGATACAACAAAAACGAAACAAAACAAAGGTAAGCGTATTGAAGCGAACTAGAATGAATTAAAGCGGTTGCTGAAGTCTGCAAAGCTTAATTGACACTGATTAACCTAACAATTATCCTGCCAACAGAAAACTCTTCAATGACAAATATTACGAGATACATTTGTACTTTCCAAGTACATTGTTTATGAAACTTCTGCTGATAAGTTGGGGAGTGTTTATGGTGGAGACCGAGGAATGAACACGGAATTAAATGTACCCTGACTTTATTTTCAGCTCTAAGACATGGCAAATGGGGATCATGGCAGCCAACCAATTGGGATTTGACTCCGTGTACCAATGGTTACCAGACCAGACACCGCTATTGTGACAGTCCATCCCCGGCCCACGGCGGAGCTTCTTGCAAGGGGTATAACTCACAGCAAAAGGACTGCGATGAATGTTCTCTTGGCTTGGCAGGATGTGAACATCTATGCGAAAATCTACATCCTCCCCAAATGTATAAGTGTCGCTGTCGTTACGGCTATAGACCTTCGCCAACAGATTCGAAAAGATGTGTTGGTAAGTCTCAGCATGACTGTCGCTATCGAAATCAGCATCTCTACTAAATCACCATCATTTAGCCCCGGGCCTCCACCTCCGTCATCTCACTTCACCACCACCTCACCATTCCCATTTTCACCTCTATGTCAAAGACCATCTCCCCTATCCATGCCTCTTCTTTCTCTCCTCTCCTCCATCTCCTTCCTCATCCCCCTTTTCCCTTCACCATCCCCCATTTCCTTCCCAATCCCTCATGCCCTTCCCCATTCTCCTTCCCTCATCCCCTTCTTCATCTCGCACCTACTTTCCCATCCCATTCCCCAACCCCTCACCTATCCCCTTCCCCATCCCCTTCCCCATCCTCTTCCCCATCCCCTTCCCCATCCCCTTCCTCATTTTCCAACCAATTTTTATCCCTATTCCTTTCCCCATAGTCTTTGCTATCCCCTCCCCACCCCTCAGCCACTTATCCTTACCCATTTCGCATTCCTTATCCTCCTCCCCATTCCCTATCTCCTCCCCCATCCCCATCCCTTACCCATCCCCCATCCCCTTCCCCATTCCTTATCCCTCATCACCTCCCTATTCCCCATCCGTCATCCCCTTTCCCATCCACCAACCCCTCCCATATCCCCATCCTCCATACCCTACCCATCCCAGATACCTTTCCTCGTAACCTTCCTCATCTCCCTCTTTCTCCCCATCTCCATCCCCATCCCCTTTCCTAACCCCTTTTGCTCTCCCCATGCCCATTCCCATCCCCTATGCCCATTCCCATCCTCCATCGCCTATCAATCCCAAACACGTTTTTCCATAATCCTCCCCATCCCTCATCTTCTTCCCCGTCCCTTCTCCATCCCCCTTTGCTTTCACCATGCCCTTCCCCATCCCCTTCCTTATTCCCTTTCCCATTCCCATCGCCATCCCCTTCCCCATTCCCATCCCCTTCCCCATCCCCTTCCTTATTCCCTTTCCCATTCCCATCGCTATCGTCATCCCCTTCCTCATTCCCATCCCATTTCCCATCAGCTTTCTCATCCCTCACTCCCTATCTCCCATCCCTCACCCATCCGTTCCCCATCCCCATCCTCATCCTCATGTCCATCCCCAGAACTCAGACCGAAATTGTTCGACAGAAAGTTGAATTACCCATTTTAACATCTAATTTGAAATTGCAGTGGCTTGAAATGTTTTTATTCTGTACAAATGTTTTGTCGATCCAGTAGTGAGCTGGTTTGTAGTAAGTTGCATAAGTTGTTATTTAATTTTCCTGTAATATGATTGCTTTCTTTGAAAAAGCAACCGATTAGGTTTTTTAGTAGAGCATCCTCTTGTCTGAAAAAAAAAATTCGATTAAGAGCAAAAAAATGATGCGATTTGTAAATAAATGGCACCAACGAGAGTCTATCAGGTTACAAAGATCACCAGTAATTTGAAAATGGATGTAATAAATCAGAAAGGAGTCTTCATCAGGACTAAAATCATATGGAGCCTAGCTTCGAATCCGATATCCTAAAGATGAGATTCAGGATAAATGTCACTAAAATGAATCCTTTTTGTGTCTTTGTTTCAGTGCACAGTTGTCCACCTTTGATTCCACCACTGAACGGTGAAATCTTGCCCGTTAGTTGCAAAAACAGAACTATGCATAATCAAACGTGTGTTTACAAATGTAATCGTGGGTTTAAAGGGATAGGATTGAGCTCGAAAAGATGCGTAGGGGGAAACTGGCCGGAAGATGGATTTCACTGCCAAGGCAAGTCACTCATTCTTTTGCTATGATAATGTAGGCTTTATGCTGCCTTAAGCTATTTTTGACTTCAAGTGAAATACTTGTATGGAAAGTGATATGTTCTGAAATAAAACAAAAAAGGTAGTAACAAACTTGAAGGTTTCTTGGAGAGATTTCCTGATGTGTCATAAACTTTAACATGCTACCCATGTAAATATTATGGCCTATGGTGTTCAAATTCAAAGACAAAGCACAGGCAGCCCAAGCTCACTACTAGAAAAGCGGACGTGACTCTTACCATGTTGTGCAACGTTTTATATTTATAAAGGTTTGTATCGGATGTTATCGGTTTGCCTTCAAAGGGTGAAAAAAATGTCTTGTTTTGAAATAAAATAGGCTTACCTTAGTGCCTTGTTGTTAACTCGCCCAAAAGGCTTAAAAATGGCCTGAGACTGCTAGGAATCAACAAAGAAATCAACGTCCGCTTTTCTAGAAGTGAGCTTGGGCTGCCTGTGGACAAGGTACCGTTCACAAACGAATTTGCCGTCTCTTTGCCTGCCTAACAACTTGGTCTAAAACAAATTCTAAAGACAGCAAATCAATAAGTTTTTCAACGGCGCCCACCGATGTCCCCAAAGAATCTCACATGGAAGTTAAAGGCTCTCCTTTACGGAGAGGGTATATCTAGCCATAGATTCATCATTGCAGAGCTTACAGAGGCCATGAACAACTGCTTCCCTCAGCTCTTCAATTCTTCAGCTCCTCCCTGATGAAAAGATGCCTTAAGAATGTAGACTTAAATCACTCACACAACCATTTGATTTACCCGCGTTTCCCTGGAGCCGCTATATCTCATACTTCCTCGACAACACAACTTCGTTGTATTTCTGATAACAGTAAATAGAGTTTCTGAATTAAAACCAAGTGATTTCTGACGCCAAATAGCATTATTTACGACAAATGTTTGGTTTTGTTTTTTGTCTTTCTTTTTGCCATTGGGTCAATTATTAATGCGATGTTCAAGTTTTCTTTGGATGGTTAATATGGATTTTTTATAAATAAGAAAGTCAAACAATGTAGAATGTTTGAAATTTTGCTCTCTTTTCCTCATTTTGGTACTTTAGTTAGCGATTGTCGACCATTGCGAAAACCGGATAATGGTCAAATCTCTCCTTTGGTTTGCACAACAATGCCACTGCACGATCAAAATTGTTCCTACCAATGTAACAGAGGCTTCAGACCCATTGGATCAACAAATGTTATCTGTGATGATGGACAATGGAACGCGACTGGATTTTATTGCAAAGGTAAGAATAATTACAAAGTTACTATTACAAAAGGTATTGAAATGATATCAACGTGTTACGTTGCAAATGAACCACAAAGTATTTCTAACTAATTCAAAATATCATTAGGGACCAATCATTATTCATCAACTTGAAGGGCAGGATTTTTTTAGACAATCACAAGGTTTTCAGGGGGAACTTACAGAGGGGGATCAGTCGTCGCCAAAAGAGTATGAAAGGGGGACATATATAAACATTGAGTGTTTACTCTATCCCATTCACACCTTCTCCCCTTCCGGCCTCTTCCCTTCGTTAGGATCTTGACTACACAGGCTACCGTGTTCTGTTCGGGACAATGATTTATATTGCATTGATCCAATGCAGAAGACATGTATGATTTGAAGCTAAAATTTCGTAAGGAAAAAACATTTTCATATGAATTGAATTACGCAAAAATGTAACATGACACTTAACAGAATACAATCCCACTCAAGGTTGAAATGCTTTTCATATGCTTTAACTTTTTATCAAGATGTTGAGCCCCCTTCATTCGGAGACACTTGTCCATCTCCACAAAGTGTTATGGCAGACATAGGGACTACCTCAGCCAAAGTCAGCTGGGGACTTGTTAAAGTTACAGACAACAGTTACTCTAATACTGGCGTATTTGCGTCCCCTAAAGTTTCGTCTCCACACGTGTTTCAAGAAGGAAACCATACCGTGACCTACACTGCCACCGACACATCAGGAAATACCAATTCGTGTCATTTTAAAGTTACTGTGAAAGGTAAGAGCCGAACTAAGTCTTGCTGTTGCATTTGAGCTCTATGCTCGCAAATGCCTCTCTGATACTTTTTGAAAGAAGCGACATTATAGGTCGGTCTATTTGGTTTATTTTTTTGTTACGTTGATGGCGTATCAGGAACGTTTGCTTATCTGTACTTTATATCCATTAAAAATGGCGTGACATGAATTTTGGTGACGGTGTTAATATCAACGCTCCAATATGATATTGCGGCACAATGAACCGTGTGATGAACAATCTCAAAGACTAGAGGCTTGAAATCAGATAACACCTGTAATCAAATAATACCTGCAGCTGTGAATCGTATGCTCAAAACAAGGCTTGATGTATTATGCAATGAAAATACCAGCGATCGATAATCATATTGAAGAGAGGATCAACAAGAACCACAAATATAGCGGTCATTTTTGATTTAAGCCACACAACTCTAAGATAAAGTACGGCTATGTAGGTCACTTAACTCGTGAGCATTATAGGCAAAACGTATATTTTACGTTGGATTGACCAGGCTGTTTCTTAAATTACTGTCTATTAATCATAGAAATATTTCATTACCACTGCTTTGGAACCGTCGTTCTGAATGGAACGTACGCTTTTTGGCATTTAATAATTTAATAATAAGTTATTATATAGCGCATTAAAATTGAACTCTATGCGCTTTACAATTACAATTAACAAAATTTCAATAAAAATCCTATACATGTAGTTTTCGCTACTCTACCTAAACTAATGAATTATTTCGTGTTATACATATATTTGACAACGTACGATATCAAAAAAAAATCTGGTGGCTTAATTTTTGAAAAGATAAGTTTTCAATAAGCGTTTAAAGGAGTCAACAGATTCGGCATTTTTTATGCATTCAGGTAGTTGATTCCACAAATACGGTGCGGCGTAGGAGAATGCTCTTTGCCCATACGTTTTAGTTCGAATTGTTGGGACCTCAAGTAGAGGCATGCATGACAGAATGGGAGGATGTGCGTAGAGTTAAGCTTAAAGCTGACATACTGAAGTCATTTGGGATGACCAACTCAATTAGTGTAGCGCTCGAGAGTCCTTTAAGTGGGGGACATTTTCGACTAGAGGTAGATTTCTCAGAAACTGTATGTAATCATTCCTTAGTGCTTCGATGTCCTGCACTCCTACCCCCTAAGAATGGCAAGCTGGAGAATGCGGCTTGTGGGAATGTTTATGGAAGAGTTTGTCGCTTAGCTTGTAGCAAGGGTTTTCAAATAAAGGGATCCGTCGAAAGAAAATGTGACAAGAAAAATGGAACAAATATCGTGCACTGGACAGGAAGTACAACTTCCTGTAAAGGTAAGAACCTTCCAACATGAAACTCTTCTATATCCGACTCATGCAACTGTCATTCCCTTACGCGAACTAAATTAGGTCTTTCGTATTTTTATCTGGTTGAGACCACATTCAAAAGGTTTCGGCGCACACTTAGCGTAGTAGTAAGAAAATTGTATTTGATGTGTAAAGTTGAATAACGAGGAAAAGGAAGACTCAAGCAATTCCGTAATGCCAAACACCGCTTTTCCAAATTACTTTTACTTAGTTTTCTGGCAAGATTCAAGGGTTTGCGTCGCTTGTTTAAAAACTAGTTCTAAAGTTCTCGAATGCCAAGATCGATCTTTGGCTAGAGCGCTGACGATGATGCTGACGATGACGATGACGATAAGGATATCGATGACGATGAAGATGGCGTCGAAGGTGACGATGATAACAGTCATTTCCATTAGCGACATTTACAAATGTCTGATTAAGTTAAACTTTGTTGATCAAATTTTTAGAACGCTTTGAATTCCTATTCTCGTGCCACCATACAGTACGCTTTAGCTTTACCCAAAAAAGCATGTGCACTGGGGCAATCTCATGGGGATGCTTCGCTGATAATTCATTTTGCACTGTTTCTAACGATCACAGGCTTCATGTTTCAAAACCTATTGGGTTAATAGGCAAAATATTGATTTCTTATTGTGGCGAGTGTTCAAAACCGACATAGCTAAGGGATGTAACATCGTAAATATTTTTTAAAGGAAATATTTACATACAGGTATGTATGACCTGTTACAGTCAGCTCGCGAGCTCACGGAAAGAACAAGTGATTTAAGAACGAGTCTAAGAATCAAACATCTTGGGAAATCAAAATTTTCAACCCACCTTTAAATTTTGCACGCAGCTAGGCACTCAGAGAGGATGCACAGAAATGCCCTTTTTTAAAAATTTCAGCACTCTTGTCGCCATGGTGACAACGGCTGGTTGTTCGAGGCCTGGGGCCTAATTTTCATACAAAAACATGGTAATACAAGTGTAACGTGTTAATTTCTCTATCTCAAGCTAAATACAACATTACAGATTGGTACTTCTAGCATACATAGTGACATTATTCGTCTTTACTTTGATTCATTCAATTTTCCCTGGGAGGAAATGTGAACACAGCAATAGATTATTTATCTTGGTACAGTTTCGGTAGTTTCTGCTGTAGGGTAAAACAGGGAAAACGTTTGTCTAAGTTTCTCCAAAAGTACACCGATTCTGGAAATGAAACTGCGCACTTAGTTTGTTATAATATTCTAGTTTTTAAATATGTAGAAATCTATGCGGGCCGGCCTCTACTTTTAATAGTGGCAATTCGCGAACGAAGCTTCAAAATCAGATATTACATAAGTTGGCATTGTTTACATCTAATGTTCTCTCCAACAAGTGTATCAGACAGATGAAAAGTGCAAGACTTTAAAAGAATGTTATCTTCTAAGTAATATCCCGAAGAGAAATCTCTCCTCTTGCCTTAATATTTTTGAAAAAATTGAACAAACTTCATGGAGGATTACTTGACGTAACTACAAAAGTTTTCCTTAAATCGTGTGCATATCATCCAGATCTCGAGTACTGTACCCTCTTTCATGGGAATTTAAGCAATCCGAAATCCTCTGACGATACACCAGATTCGATATTTCAGCAGATTTCCGCGCATTCTCAGGTAAAAACAACCAAAATAAAAGAGAGGAAAACCTTGATTGAACGTTCGTAAACACCGATTTTTTTTTTTATAATTGAGGTGGACGGCCAGGCTCCCGTGAGGGCGGGGCAATGCCTGCCTACCGACACGTCTAATCCAACCAGAGGCGGGATTGCAATGCCTACGGGTTGGGTCCACCACAAAGCGAGTGATACCAGACACCAACTTCGTTGGGGAATCGGACCCCACCTCACCGGAAACTAACACACTCGCTCCAAAAAACTGAACTCACTCACACATGAGACGACAATAACAAAAGAATGATAATTCTAGCCCCTGGCCAGCCAAAGGGTTGGCCACGAAAAAAAACAAAACAAGAATTATAGCCCCTAGCCAGCCAAGGGAAGGCACATGAACAAAAAAACAAAACGATAATGATAATCAGACGTGGAACGGGACACTAAAAAAACTGGACGGTACAAAGGCCCCTGTGCAGTACACCATTAAAGGAGACCCATCACAAGGGGCTACGTGGCGGACAAAACAAAAACACACTCACTCAGTTGGGATGAGATCAGTTAGATTGCGAAAACTAATGAAGTATTTACAACAGAAGCAACAACACCGTGGCCGCCCCACTGTCGGTGGAAGAAGTGTCGGCGCCTGTCTGACTTGAAGCATTTGAACGGTGTGGGAAGGTGAAGCTTCAAACGTCACAGGATGTTAGCCATCACCGCCGCAGCGCCAGGACGGGTGTTACGGAAATGAAAGTCGTTCCGAGATTGCCAGACGCAGAGCTTTGAGAGGTTAAGTAGGTATACAAAATACAAGGAGTGGCAATCAGCTCATCCGAGCTGAGGCCGAAAGGGACATGATGAAGTGACAGGACAGGAGACATGGGTGAGAAGACAAACATCTGGGACTAGAGCCAGGACAGAGTGCTTTGAACAAGAGGACAATAGAAGAATAGGTGCTCCAGCGTTACCACTGTGGCACGCAGAAGAAAGGAAGAGGGATTGGCAATCCGAACAAGGCGAGACCCTGGGCGGTGTACAGGACACCGCGTGTAATCTTCCAATTAGGGTTGATGACCGGGCGATCTATGCTGAAGAAGGACAGGGAGCGCCACCTGGCGGACCAATCCAGAGAGGGAAAAGTAACACTTAATTTATCCACACAATGCGTTTTGACCATGTTCTAAGAGAGCAAATGCAGGTAGCAGGACTTTGTGGACATGTCTGAGGCAGAGGTGCAGACATGCCCACAAGAACAACCAAAACCCAGACAATTCCCGGCGGTGGAGAAGGATCCATTTAGGCCCAGCCAGGCTAACAAAAGGGAACGGTTGGCAAAACCCTGGGGTCAAAACAGAAGGGACGAGAAAAAACGACTAGAGGAGAAACACCAAAGAGGGAGTAACGCCAGAAAGACAACATAACACCCCAGTCAGAATGGGGAAAGACAAATCTCCTCACCCATTGACCAACAACAGTCCACACCCTATAACGGATATCAACAACAGAAAACCCACCGAAAAGAGGAGACTGTGTCACTGCAAAGCGAGACAGTTCCTTCCCCACGCATGTCAGCATGTGGACGAGTGACGCGAAATACCAAACCTGGGCAAGGGCCAGAGCATTGATGACTTGGGCCTTGCCACGAGAATACAGGGAACAAGAGCGCCAATGTTTGAGAAAATGGTCCACCGCGTCAATCCGGGGACGCCATTTGTCTTCGTAAAGGTTGCCGGGGCCGACGAACACGCTCAAGACATTTAACTTAGTGAGCGACCAATCCGGCGCGACTGGAGGGTCCGTGCGCCCAAACCAGCGCCCAAGGCAGAGACCTTTAGGTTTCTCCCGGTTTAACTTGGCACCGGAGGCCACCTCGAAGAGAGTGTAGGTCTCGAAGCAGGCCTTGATGGGAACGTCTGATGTCAGTATTAGGGACGTGTCATCGGCATACTGAGAGATGGGGAACAGCAAAGGGAAGCCAGTAAGGGAAAGACCAGGGATCAGGGGGTTGCGATGGATATTTGCCGCAAGCACCTCAGAGACTAAGACGTAGAGAAGAGGAGGCAGAGAGCAACCTGACGAACACCTCGGGATAGGTGAAAAAAGAAGGGAGACAGGTAGCCGTTAATATTAACTGAGCTTTGGACCCGAAAGTAGAAAAGATTTACCCATACAATGAAGGTGGGGCCGAAGCCCATAGCCGAAAAAGTGGATTTCATGAAAGCCCAGTCCACACGGTCAGCTGCTTTTTCTTGATCCAGTGACAGTATTGCCACTGGATCACCGGTGGTCGTTGCGTGACTGACGATGTCACGCAGAAGCGAGACATTTTCTTCGAAAAATCGGCCCGGCACACCACAATTCTGGTCTTTACTGACCACAAGATGTATTACTTTTACGAGTCGGCCAGCAATGGCCTGGGAGGCGATCTTGTAATCAACATTTAACATTGTGATTGGACGCCAGTTCGTTGGGTCCAGGCGATCACTCTTCTTAAATGACAAAGCGATGACTCCCCTGCGTTGGGAGAGGGCGAGGGAACCAGAACGGAGGCAGACGTTAAGAAGCGAAACTAAGTCCCGGCCTGATCCGGAGAAAGAGAGGACGAAAGGATGGACAAGAGAGAAGACTGGACAAGGGGTCCGTAGGGTAGCAGAGAAAAGATCGAAATAGAAAGAATTGAGAGTAAGACACAAGTCCTCCGGGGAGGAGACAATGAGGCCTCCTCTCTCCCTCAACGCAGGGATCCATCGGTCCACAACTCGTTTCTTCTCCAATCGAAAATAGTACACCGAGGAGAGTTCCCCCTCCTCAATCCACCTTAGATCTACAAGAGATCGAAACGTGGGGTCCGTGAGCCGTTTTGCGGTCCTAGGCCGTGAGGGCTAAGAGAACTGACTGATACGGCGCCACGACTGAAGTCGACCCTGCGTCTATTTTGGCCCTCAGATGGCTGATTAGGTTGACAAGTGTATCTCTATTTTGTTTCTTGGCTGGAGACCTTGTCTTGCAATAATTGATAGTTAGCTCCTTTAAGGGGCTTTTACCGTCATCCCACCATTTTAGGACGGAGGAAAAGTCCCTTCTCGACGCACGCCAGGACTGCCAAAAATCGGAGACTAGTTTAACATACTCAGCATCCCTCAAGATGACCGTATTTAGCTTCCACAATCCGGGGCCAGGGGGAATGGAATCTGGGATGGAGAGTGAGGCGAGGAACCCACGATGGTCGGAAAAAGAGAAGGGGAGCACGGAACACGATGTAACAGATTACACCCAGAGGAATGAAATGCCGATGAGATCTATACTAGAAGCTAAGGTACCGTTCCATTTCGTCCAGATAAATCCGGGAGTCGATGGGTGAAGATATCGAAAAATATCCAACACACAGCAAGCGTCAAACAGGCCCCGTGGGGAGACTCTGCTTTCCTGGTACTGGTCAGATAGGTCTGAGCCAAGCCTATCCCAAGTGCGATTGAACACTGCATTGAAATCACCACACAAAGTTGTTGGCACAGTAGGATCCACCCTAGGGTGGACATTATCCAAACATACGTCTCGTGCAGGGTTGAGATTGGGAGCGTACAGATAACGCACGCTAAAAGACTTGGATAGAAAAGAAAATTCACTTTGGAAAAAACGCCCAGCAGTCTCATACCAAGAAGTAACTAAAGATAGGGTGGGGCGAAAGAGAATTATGCACCCACAAGAATGGAAAGAACCAGGTAACAACACAGAACTAAACCCAGAGGATAGAAACCAAGAGGAGCACTCACTAGCAGACACACAATGTGTTTCCTGAAAGCAAACCAGATCCACGCTTACGTGAAGTGATCGCAACCACTGCACAAGACCATCTCGCTTAGAGCGGTCTCTGACACCGTTAATGTTTAACGTGATGATGGCGAGAGCTATGGGAAAAATTTTGAAAAAGGCCCATTAAACTGAGGTCTTTCCCTTCCTCTTGGTAAAATTAGGCACAGGCTTGGACCGTTTGGAGATGGCCTTAGATAACTGTGCGGTAGAGGGGACCATTATCCACTTTGGGGCTTTACCGGTACGTGTTTTGGGGACAGCCTCAAAACCGTCAGAGGACCCACTCCGCTCGACAAGGGAGGGGAACTCAGAGATAACCGGGGACTCAGAACACTCTACACTAGAGGTAGAGTCTTGCGTACTGAATTCGGTAATATCATCATTAGTTCATTATTTTCTTCTAAAGTAATGTTGTTTTCATTAACTGCGTCACTGGTTTTTCCAGGACCATTATTAACTTCTTTAACTAAGGCCTCAGATTGATTAATAATACATTCATTATGAACTACTTCACTAGTATATTTCTGTATTTTCTTTAATACCTCACAAGTAATTACTTCTGTATTCTCCATACTCAGTTCATATTGAACAGTTTCCTCACCACCCTCGACAGTTTCCATGACCTTTTCATCCATAGGCGTGACACCAACGATATTACTCTCCGTAGCATTTGAGGGGCTAGGAGCACCCTCGGCTGTACCTACAGAGGGGGCGGCCGCATTTCCGGCCGAAATTGGTGGAGAATCAGCTACCGGGGGAAAAACACTAGCACCTGAGGGCACGGGGCCCCAGGCATTACCGCTAGGACGGGAGGGGCACTCACGGGCCCAATGACCGGCTTGACCACATCTCATACATTTTCCATTGTATTGAAAATGGGTCGCTTTATGGCTCATAACTTTGCAGATAGAGCGAAACGACTCTATACCTCGGTACCAAATACGAACAGGGTACCCATGAATTGTAACTGCGGCTGGGATGGGCTTCGTGAGCGACTTGTTAAAATGCGCGAGCCGGTGACGAGGCCAGGCCTCCCAATGAACGATTGCCGTTTGTAGAAGAAAACCTTTCCGAATTGGCGGAAATTATCACACAGAATCCCATCATCCCCTTTGGCGGGATAATGGTGGATGTAAACCAGGGTGTGTGGCCGGTCAGACTCTGTCACGCTGCACTCTACGCCCTCAATATCTAATACGCCACGCTCAACAAGACTGGCCATATCGTCTGGTTCTTTGAAGGTAAGTCGAATAAAGCCTCTCGGTACAAATTGAACGGCGGACAATTTGTCGAAATCGATGACCTTTTCCAAAATGGTGAGCACGTGGGGTCTTGGGTAGACTGTAATAGCCGGTGTGGCGTGGATCGCGCACGCTCTGGCGCACACAAGCTCCATGACAATTCCGAAAAAGCCGGGAAAATGACAAAAAGGCCTAGAGAGCATGCTGCGAGGTGGCTAGACCCACCAAGTTCAGCAAAACTGAAAATCTGGATGGGTTGCCACGAAATTCGGACCCACCAGAAAAGGTCCGAATACGGATGGTTGACCAGCAAAAACAACAAAAAGACTGGCGTTCCCTCCCGGCAGGTATTAAGCACAGTCGAAAAATGAGAGAAAGGAGTAGGATACTGACGAATTCCTTTCCCTAAATGTGAAATCCACCACTCGCGCGAAAACTATCACAAAGGGGAGTTTTGAGCAACTAAGTATCCCCTCATTAAAGGAAACGGAACAGCCGCATTTTATCACAGTTATTTTCCCCAAATTTAGCTTTTTTCAGGGAATCGTTTGCATGCTTGAACATTATTTTGGCTTTGAGACTTGAGAATTCTTTTTCTTGATAATAAAATGCTAGAGTAAGCGCCTACAAAATTACAAAGGTTCTTTTTTCGGTGTCGCATGGACCAAGGAGTACAGATTTGTCACTGATGAACCAACAAGCACAATCTTCTCATTTCTTAGCTTGATAATCTCCACAGACTAACGTTATTGGACCGAACGATCTCCTTCTTTGTCTTGGTGAGGCGGTTACCTCAGGAGAAAATTAAAGAGACCTATGACTTTCTGTCGTTTAAATCACCAAAAGACTGCGTTATATTCATCTTTCTTTGATCTTATAAAATATATCCGGGAAAAAAATTATGGAAAATAATCGTGATGAAGTCGCTATTTCTATTCCTGAAGAACCTGAAGCAATCAACATTACATTTTAGCCATGGGGAGTTTCATTCCAGTTACCAGTTATGCTTTGAGTGTGGATAATGACTAGCTTGAAAGGTGGAATTATAAGATTATTATATATTCCACTGAATCTTTCATTTCGAACTTTGTTTTGATTTTTTCTTGATCAAGACATGGAAGGAAACATGACAGACTCGATTGCACTGCGGCGGTGATAAGTCTCTCGTCATCATATCTTATGCAAATTTTCTGACAGTTTTCTAACAGTTTGATTCGAAATATCTCAGATTCGTAATATGTCAATTCCTCTCACCCTGGAATGACAACTGCCCGAACCTGCTCTTTGTAAGGAGAGGCAATGTGTCGTACAAATTGCTATTGTGGCAACTGGGTTTTACGTGTATTAATACCGCTCACAAGCTGCGATTTATACTCTCACTTTCAGTGTTTACGAACGTTCAATCAGGGTTTTCCTCTCATTTTTGATTGTTTTTATCTCAGAATGCCCGGAAATCTGCTGAAATATCGAGAAATGTCCATTTTTCGCCTTCTTTGGAGAGACCGCATGGAAACTTTATGGTACGGTGAAATCTAGCGTGACGCCATCGTGATCACGTACATGTTTACGAAAAATGACCGGTGTTACGATAGTTTCGTGTAGATCAGCCAACTTAAACATGTTTTAAATGACAGACAAGTATAACGGTGGATCGTCAGAGGATCTCGGATTGTTCAAATTCCCATGAAAGAAGGTACAGTACTCGGAATCTGGAAACATGTTTGTAGTTAAGTCGACTAGTCGTTCATGAAGGTTGATCAATTTTTTTTTTTTTTTTTTGGTATTATAGCTAGAGGTGAGATTGCTCTTCGGGATATTGCTTGGAAGATAACATTCTTTCAAATTCTTGCACTTTTTATTTGTCTGATACGTTTGTTGTTGAGAACATTAGATGCAAACATTGCCAATTTATGTTGACTCTGATTTTTGGGTTTCGTTCGCGAATTGCCACTATGAAAAGTAGAGACCGGCCCGCAGAGATTTTTAAATATTTAAAAACGAGAATATTATAACCCACTAAGTGCGTAGTTTCAGTTCCAGAATCGGTGTACTTTTGGAGAAACTACGACAAACGTTTTCCCTGTTTTACCCTACAGCAAAAATGACCGAGACTGTGCCAAGATAAATAATCTATTGGTGTGTTCACCTTTCCTCCCAGTGAAATTTGAATGTATTAAAGTAAAGAGGAACGATTTCGCTATGTATGCTAGAAGTACCAATCTGTAATGTTGTATTTAGCTTGACATAGAGAAAGAAATTCTACACTTTTATTACGATGTTTTTGAATGAAAAAAAGGCCCTAGGCCTCGAACAAGCAGCCGTTGTTACCATGGTTACAACAGTACTGCAACCTTTAAAAAGGGCATTTTTGTGCACCCTCTCTGAGTGCCTACTTACTTACTTAATCCTCTTTAAATTGTGAAACACATAAGGCCTCGGCCAAAGAGCGCCATTGGCTTCTGTCGGTTGCTTGTCGTTCCAGGTGGCCCCATTGTTATTACCAAAAGGCGTGTCTCTTCTTGGCCGCTTACAGCAATGATTTCAAACGCTCGATCAGAGGAAGAGGTTTGAACTATTGAAGAACCAACAAAAATAAAAGCTTACAAAATGCAGAAATATAGAAACTGAAAGGCTGCTAAAGCGAACGCGATGAACAGAATAACTAGGAGCTTACATTGTATCGGCGCTGTAGGCCGCGAAAAAGGCAACTCTAAACCAGATGTTCTCTCGGTGAAATCAACGATGAAAATGAAAAGCTAGAATATTAACAATATGTAAATTATACCGAACGCGGGAAAGAAAGACAAAACGTATTCCCGAAGGAATGCTAATGAACTGAAATGAAATGCAAAGAATGCTAAATTCTACACCCATGTCCAGCTGTTTTCCTTCATCTCTTTCTCCACTGTCCTCCTCCATTTTTCTTTCGGCCTGCCTCTCTTCCTACGACCATCAGGGGTCCATATGAGGGCAGCTCGTGGTAAAGCTGCTGAGGGCATGCGCACCACATGCCCAATCCATCTCCATCTCCTTCGCCGGACTTGCTGTGTAATCGGTTCTGTTTCAGTTCTTCTGCGCAGCTCATAGTTTGAGATTGTCTGTGGCCAGTATATGCGTAGAATCCTGCGCAGGCACCTGTTCTGGAAGACTTCAAGCGTGTGACTAACTCCGTGCGAAATTTGAATGGGGGTTGAAAATTTTCATTTGCCAAGATGTTTGATTCTTACAGAGACACGATCTTAATGATCAAACAATATCTCTTGTCTCCAAGAAAAGGATACTATGCGAAGGTTCGATTAAAGATTTCATCGTTCCGAAAGTTATATGATAGGTTTAATTCTTTGCAACTCCAGCTATCCGCTGCCCTTCCTTGGACACTCCAGTTAACGTGGTAAAATCAGGATATGGCTGTTCTGGTTCAAACTCAAGCTACGGCACTTCTTGTTTCTTCACTTGCATAACTGGGTACGAGGCCACTGGAGGATCACAGAAACGAACATGTCTCGATACAAGACATTGGAGTGGAACTGAACTTCAGTGCCAAGGTAAGTTAGTGCTCCTCACCTTTTTTAATAATTCTAAGGGCAAGAATTGCTTTTTCTCGTCGAGTCAGGCAAAGTTTTCTGCCTATACGGCTAACCAAGCTTTATACAGCTTACAGGGATCAAACTTGTGACTGGTGCAGTTGCTTAAGTGAGCAAATTGTATTTTTTTACAAAACAATATGTCACCATTGATGCTATAAATAATTTAGTAAGTAAGCTGAAAGTTTACAATAGCAACCAAAATGTCCTTTATTTGATATTTGCTTGTTTGTTATGCTAAAGCCATCACATTCTTTAAATCCCATTGCCTGGCTATTGGCAGAGAGTTTTACCTCGAAGTTTTCAAAGCATCTTTCTACGACATGTTATTGCCCGAGGTTCTTCTTGCAAGTTCTTGTTCTCTTAAAAGAGTAACTAAGGATTAAGTAGACGTTGCCTTTTTCTTGTACATTCCCAGTCATTAAGTGCCGCCCCCTGTTTATAAAGTCCGAGGGACTAGGCATTAGTCCAGTATCATGCACCAATACAAGTGCTGTCATTCCTTACAAGTCCCAGTGCCATTTCACTTGTAAGAATGGATATCAACAGCATGGGCCTGGGATAAAAACTTGCAGCCAGTTCAAGACTTGGACTCCAATAGGAAATCCATGGTGCAAAGGTTTGCTGGCATTGATAAATCTGATTTGATTTGTTTGATGTGTATATTTCTGAGGGAGCTCGTAGTAAACCTTTTGTTTGGGAAATGAAGCAGATTAATGTATGGGATCCTTTGAGTAGAGGCTAAGTGATGTCTGTTATTCTGGAGTCTATATAAATGGGCTTTTTTCTTTGGACACCAGTCAAACTCTGCTATTTCTCATAAATTCATTTCGGTGCAGATTTGTTGTACACACTTTACATTTAGATGGTAAAGCTTATATATCTCCTTAGTTATGTATTCTTTATTGACAAAAAAAAAGAATACTGCTATATAAGTATCTAGATTATCAAAATAAGTGAAGACCGAGTCTGGAATTCATCAATATCTCTCAGCTAGACGATAATAACACTATTCGTGTGTACCTCTCATTTTACTTTAGTTTGCTACCCTAAATTAAACAGAAATCAGATTTTCGTTAGCTTTACTCTTTTATGAACTACTCCTAAATGAGGAAAATTACTCTTTACTCTTTCAGACATCTCACCTCCAGCCTTCTCAAACTGTCCAAAGAATATTGCTGTCACAGCTGACAGAGGCACTGAGTCGGCGAAGGTCAAATGGTCCCATCCAAACGTCACAGACAACTCTGGCTTCAACCCAAACATTACTCATTTTGGAAAACAGCCTGGGGAGATATTTGCTGCTGGAGAACATAACGTTCGGTATTTAGCCAGCGATAAGTCTGGAAACATAGGAGAATGCAGGTTTAAGGTCCTTGTCTCAGGTAATTTTTGTAAAGTAAACTACATTATTATCAATAGCGATCAATGACAGATTGGACAATCCTATTCTCAAGTAACTGAATCGTCATCGAGTAGGGACAGCCTTTGTACAATAGTTGATTTACATCATCTCTCATAAAAAAAAAACAAAAAAAAACAAAAAAAAAAAACAACAACCAAACGATCTCAGTCTCACTCGCGTTTCTCTTGCGACTTTTTTCCTCATTTTTAGTCGTGGATACACGGAGCGTGGAAGGACTATTGTAGGGGGTCAGAATATGCCAGTTTGTCACTCAGTCAAATAAAAACAATTTGATATGTGAACGGCAGAACAATTGAAATCGATTCAATATGTTACCGGAACACCTCTATTGACTCAGTCCGAAGTAATGCTGCTACGAGGGAGTTTCGATGAATAGTCGTCGCACTCAGTACGTGCGTAATCGATACAAAGTTCTTTGAATGACTAAAGGTGTGACTACGAGTATAGACAATGAATGCGAAGAATCTTTGACTCTTCGAGACATTTGCTCGTCTATCCTCCGAGCTCACCAGGTGGTTATAAATAGTAAGCCTTTTACGAGTGAATCTTACGAGCAAAACTTTGAGCGAAACTTTTGTGGCACTTATGAGGAAACCTTTGAGCATCCATATCAGCAAAATTACTAATTAGACGTAAGCTTGAGCAAAGTGTTTTGAAACATCACGGTAAAAACTGATCAGTCTATAATATGCAATCAAAACACTCATGTGGCCAAGCAGAACGAACCTCAGTCTGAGGACTTACCTGGTGGAAAATCACAAGAACGAAGAAGTAGGTCAAAGTCCATTCATTTTAGCAGACTTCCGCCGTAATAGAGGACCATATCATGGAAGAGAATTCTAAACCGATCAGCACAAAGCGCAGACTGCAGACTGGGTATAAAAAGCGAACTAGGAACAAAATGCAGACTGAGAATTTAAACAATATTTTCAGGCTGCAGTGGGAAGACTATAAAGGCTTGAAATTGTAGATAAGAACGTTCGTGCCCTGGACAATTTGTTTAAAACAAACATAACAATGATAACACACTAATACCGTTTTCCTCGTGACGTAAGAGTTTAGTAATCCAAGACTTCATTTACCAGAAACGTGGAAACTTACCAGCTGACTTATGACATTATAGTACATAATTCTGAATTTGGTGGTTGAATAGACAAAAGGAACACAAAGAGAAAGGACTGAAAACGGAAGTTCTGAGCCCAAATATAATTCATTAGATTAATAGTAAAGTACACGAGTAGATAAATAAACATCATTTGAAACGAAAAACTTTGAAACAGCACAATCCAGCAACGAATACTAGATGAAGGAAAGCATTCACCCTTTTGCCCGATGAATGGAGCAGACAAACTGTAAAAATCTTTTCAATCCCTTTTTCTTTCTCCTTTTTGCTTGGTTTATGATCATCATTTATAGTTTCAGAAAATCAGAGGATTAGATCGATTTGACCACTGAGAAAGCATTGAAAAGTGTTGCTACTCTTTCAAAGCTGCATAAATAACTCCGAAGAAATGAAACACACTATGCTTAATTCACTCAAAATTATACATGAGACTAAGACTCAAAAAAAGAATCTAATTCTTCGTTGCAGTTCTTCGATGTGTGCCAAAACTTTATGCACCATCAGGAGGAACTTCAAAATGCAGCAAAAGCAATCGATATGGATCAGAATGCTCGTTTTCTTGTTACACTGGGTACAATATTACAGGCTCTTCCCAGAGGGTCTGCGAAAAGGACGCAGTGAGTAGCTTGGGATTTTGGACAGGAAACGAGACAAAATGCGATCGTAAGTAAAATTTTGGATTTAGTCCAGAGGAAAATTTGAGACTGACTCCTTCCTTTCCCCTGATTAAGAGTGATGTTAGAGAATATAATTTCAACCATGTAAGTTGGTTTCGGTTGGTGGTTTATAGAGGTGCCATTACCAGTTGCAAAGTGGCGAGGGGAGAAGTACATGGAAAGGGGGATGGAAGATATATGAGTAATTCCAGTTAAATTTAACATGCCAATCAACTTACCTCTTGAGAATTAAAGCGCAGCCACGATGAGACATATTAAAATACAGTGAAAACGTTCTCTAGCTAAAATTTTTGGGAAACATAAGTTTTCGGCTGTCGATCTACAGCCTTCCACGGTTAAAACATGAAATGTAAATTAGTAAAATATATACAAAAAGCGAGGTAAAGGTGATAAAAAGAACAAAGTAAAAATATTGAAAGGGTGGCTATTGTTTTAAAAAAATGCTATACTGATTAGGGATCGGCTTAGAGTCATTGTCCGCATTCTTGATAGCAGAGGTGTGGCAAGCCTCCGGAGTTTTTCTTAAACAAAAGGAGCCTTTGTCGATAACTCAACATTGATTGACATCAATGCGATGATCAAATGACCACGCATGTTTTGCAATGTTTGACCCATCAGCACGTGTCTTTACATTCCTAATGTGTTCTTTCTTGCTGATTTCTTCGAAAGCACGATGTTCGAGTTGTAAATAAGCCTTTTAAGACTTTGCAACAAGAATTCCGTTCTCCTGAACTCAGACCACCTATTGAACACCAACCCAATGTGTTTATAAACTACCCTGTGCCGATTATGACTGGTGTTATACAGGTGAAACTGGCCATTGCTTTAAAACCCGCAAGAAATAACACATTAGGAATGCAAAGACATGTGCTAATGAGTGAAACATTGCGAAACATGTGTGGTCATCTCATCATCGCATTGATTTCAATCATTGTCGAGTTATCGACAAAGGCTCTTTTCGTATGAGAAAAACTCTGGAGGCTTGGCACACCTCTGCTATAAAGAATGCGTACAATAACTGTGAGCCGATCCCTAATCAATATAGGATTCTTTTTAAACAATAGCCATCTTTTCTCTATTTTTACTTTGTTCTTCTTATCACCTCGCTTTTTGTTTATATTTTACTAATTTACATCTCATGTTTTATCCATGGAAGGCTGTAGATCGGCAGCCGAAAGCTTTTGCTTCCCAAAACTTTTAGCCAGAGAACGTTTTCACTGTATTTTATCTTACCCCTTACCAACCAAACTCGAGGTCCCTGATGAAAGCTGCGGACCAAATCCCAAATCCCCCTTACCTCATTATTTCAGAAAAAGAAGTGTTCTTTTAAAAGCGGTGTACAAAAATTTTTTTTGTTTTAGTGGTCAGGTGTCTTCGCCTTGTTCCCCCACCACACAGTATACAGTCTGGTTGTGGAGGTGGCTCCTTACACAATACATATGGTGACAAATGTCTTTTATATTGTGATGTCGGATACCAGTTGGCAAATGGATCCACCGAGAGAGTTTGTCAGGCTAACGGCACGTGGTCCGGAGAGCCTCCGTATTGCCAAGGTAATAGTAACAACCAAATGTTCGTTATTCGCATCTTTAGAGTTATCGCTTCCCTCCTCCATCATAAATGACACATTGAAGTGTGTTTTAAAGCCGAAACCGTCACGATATGTCTTTTGCCAGAAAAGTCAAAGGATAAGTATCTAGAGTAAAAAGCAGAAGACACAGACGATATCATGATAATCCTGAGGATGAAGAAATGGGCCATTCGTCGGAAATCTGGATTAAACAACATTTTGTTTTACAAACACCATCACTTTCGAAACATTTTCAGAGCAGATGGATGCCTAAGGTATAATAACTCTCGGAAAATAAGTAGAACGAGTTAGAAAACTGAGAAACATACCCTTAAGATAAATCTTTCATTTTTCATGAACTACTGATTGAGGTTAACCTTTCAAAAGACAAATAGAAGTGTAGTATAACCGACTTGATCTTACCGGGCCTCTTGTCCTAATTTGCATGTATAACGATAACGCTTTGTGGTAAACAAATATTACCTATACCTGTGGCAAAGGATCTTGGAGTGTTCTCAGACCAGTGTCTTTCTTACGATGAACATGTACGTAAAACTGTTGCTAGCTGTATGAATAGACTGATTCAAATGAATAGAATTAAGCGTTTACTTGATTTGGCATCTTTGATAAATTCATGTTCTTCGTATTATAATTAAATTGATGAGACCACGCCTTACTTACGTTTTTTTCTATCACAACGACAGTTGTACGTTGCAAAGCCCTGAAGCCCACAATGAATGGTCTCCTGTCTCCTCCATCTTGTCAAGTGTCGCCAGAGTACGATACAGTGTGTCAATTCAGCTGCCACCGAGGTTATGTCCTGTACGGGGAGCCTGTGGTGACTTGCCTAAGTGACAAACAGTGGTCAAAAAATACAACTATGATTTGTAAAGGTTAGTTGGTATCACTTGATTATGCACCTTGTTTCACATAGGGGAAACTGAGTGTTCTAAGGCTTTTTTTTATTCTGAGTAAGAATGCATTCTTTTGCGAATAGAATTGATTTACCTTGTCTCCTTGCTTGATTTCTTGTTGTTTTTAGTGTTTAAGGACATCTAGAAACGATATTGGCGAGTTAGAGCTGTTTGATGATCCACTCATAAGAAATATATAAGCTGAAACGCTACTTTCCTTTTCTGGATGAAAAAAAAAAAAAAAAAAAAGAAAATCCAAAAAACCAGTGATCCCCATTTCTCCGTAAAGCCAGAGGTAAGGATAAAGCACCTTCTGATCGATTCACTGCTTAAAAACTCATCCGCATCTCTCGCACTAGGAAACTTTTGTTTACGAGTCCCTGAGGCTCCTAGAAACCGCCATAGACTCGATCACTAGTTTTGACGAATCTCTGGTATCTAAAACTGACCTTAAGAGGATAATCGATGCCTGGCTCTTGAGGAGCAAATATACCTGTTTCCGAAGTTCCACAAACTGCTGACTACACCTGCTGGGGTCTCCCCTAGGATGTATGGGATCCTCTCAATAGAAAAAAATATGCATAAATCTTTTGCATAAGTTTCAACAGCTTTATTTTGCTCCTGTACAGTTCAGTCCACTAATTTTTAAACATGCGTGTTTGGTTTCTTCCCCTACCTTTCCCTTTGAATCTTTTTACGTTCGTCACATCTCAGTTCATTTCTATTTCCATGCAGACGAGGAGAGCCCTTCCTTTGGTTTCACTTGCCCCAGTGACATCAAGCGTTACGCGGATAAGGGAAAAAACTATACAACGCTGACCTGGCCCACTGTCGTCGCCACTGACAACTCTGGAAAGAAACCAAATTTATCTTCAAGTGGCGTAAAGAGCGTATACTACAATGGAAAACATGAGGTTGTTTACAACGCCTCAGACGATTCCATGAATTACAAGATCTGCAGATTCCACATTTTAATTACGGGTGAGGTATTTTGAGTGGCAATACTTTTGCGGATATCCCCCAGAGATAATTATAAGAAAGTTGCATTTACAATCTCAAGGGGAGGTTCTTAAAAGTACTATTCGCTGTGTTTAGAATTATGTTTAATCAAATCTTTACCTTGTATCTCGTGTTCAAAGCAACACCTAAGCAGAATGCATGGAAAGTCACAGAACGCAGGGTTGCTTTTAAGTTCAGATACATCCCTACAATAAGGTATAAAGCTTTATTTATCTCTTTCTTCCCTAGTTCTACGATGTCAGAGACAGGGTCCTCCAGTAAATGGCTTTTCAATAGGTGATTGTGATAACAGCTACGGTTCTACCTGCAAATTTGGCTGTAATGACGGCTACAACTTAATTGGACCAGCTAACGTTACATGCTCGAAAAAACCAGGTCATATCACTGGGTACTGGGACAAACCATTTCCAGTATGTAAAGGTAATTATTGAAGATTAATTTGGTTTTTGTGTTGTACTTTCAGTATGAAACTGTCTTTTACGTCGTTTTTGTTCGAGAATCAGTCATATTCTATCTGTTGTATCTCGTGCTTTGCCCTAAAACATCTCTTGTGGGATATTGTAGATAATTTTTTATGTTGAGGCTAACTCAAATATCCTCAATGTAGTCGCAACTGACTGTCAGTTATCCTTCAATTCGATTTCGCTCATTTATTCATTTGTTCACAAGTCCAACTTTGACATTTTTCACAGTTTATGTATTATAAGGTACTATATCAATATAAATTTGGTCTCTTTGCCTAGTACGGTCATGTTCCTCCCTAATCGCACCAGACGATGGTTTTATTTATCCCCACACTTGCACATCATTTCCGAGCAGCGGAACTACTTGCCACTTTGAGTGCAGGAATGGTTATGGAAGCAATGGAGGTGTCAGTCAGATGTATTGTGGCCTAGACGGAAAGTGGAATGGAACTGAATCGTCAATCCTGAAATGCCATGGTAAGCAAGACGTTTGATCGTTTTTTAATTCACGGAGGGCATTTTAAGAAACTAGAATACATGATCTACAGGAAACTAGCTGCATTTACTCATTTTCTTGCCTTTGCTATGAATGCTGATCGTATTTTTCCAAGGTCAAACATGGAGATTTACCTAGGCCATATATACAAAAACCTTAAAGTTATTACACAAACAACAAGAAAAAAAGACCATTCACCTTAGCACGCACGACTTCAAAGTTTTTAAAGGTTTACCTTATTGGAAATCTAGGTTGAGAAAAGTGGGCTCTGTCATCATAAATTTTTCTCACAAAAGACTTTTTCTTATTTTACGTCAAGATTAGAGCGTTTCGTGTGGCATAAGTAGCCTGTATCGGCTCTAAATGGCTCATGAAGGCTTAAAACATGAGAACAACTCCTTTAATGTCTGACAGAACGTTTTGGAATTTTTTTGGATCACCTTAATAAGTCCAAGTAGTTGAAAGTTTAACTGGAACAACTTTTTAAATATCTTTTAATGACCCATCGCCTATCCGAAAAGCGATCCGATGAGCGCTAGCGTGAACGTGAATTCTTCTTTTTAACTCTAAGTATTTATTAGGCAGGGTTTAAGAATTCAAGGCAATAAAGGAAATATACTCACAAGTCCTCTCAGAATGTTATACATAACAGATGTGATATTTTTGGTTGACCCGGAAACGAAACGCATTCATGACCAATTTCTCTGCCATCAGCTCTAAGCCAACATTAAACAATTAATCTCCTGGAGCGAATTCAATATGTGGGCATGTGTACTTTATTAAATTGGCCAAAAATGTCGAAACAGCACTATTTGCATGTTTTCGTGGAATGAATATAATTGACCAAAAAATAAAAAAAGGGCCGCAGTTTTACGCTAGCAAAACTAACATCTTACTAGCAAAAAAGATTAATGAAGCTACTTTTAAATAATTTTTTTTTTCTGTCGATCAGCCAGATATTTTCCTCTGAAAAACGAGGATATCTGGGTGTCAGATAACTAAAATGTTATGTTACGTTTTATTTTGGCATACTTTCACAGACGTAACGCCACCCGTGTTCCTGAGGTGTCCCACACATATCCGGGCAAGCTTAAGTATTAACTCTACTGTGCTGGTCAATTGGACCGAGCCTATCGCATTGGATAACAGTAATCTGGCTCCAAATGTGACCGTGGCTCCGCCAGGGATTCGTTCGCCCTTCACGTTTAATGAGACTACCCTTCTTATCTACACTGCATTGGATGGAAGTGGGAACAAGAGGCAGTGTTCATTTAAAGTTATCATTACGGGTATGTCTCAAACATTCATCCTTTTTACGAGTGAATACGTGGCATTTATGAGTGTAGGAGGGGCTCAAATTGGTGCACATTATGCGAGTGGACAGAGCTGAATAACGTACACGCATGCGCTAGATTTTGCCGCTGAAGCACGAATTTTGAGTCGTTCGCATGAATGATTTCCTACTCTGTTGCTTCGAGGTGTCGTTTTCCTTGCCGCTTTTCTTTACAGATACTGTTGACAAGCCTACCCGAGGAAGAGCTCTATTGGATCTGATATTAACCAATACACCAGACCACTTATCTAATATTGATGTCGATTATGGTCTCGGAAATTCGGACTATAACACTGTTTATTTCGATTTCAATGTTTTTATTTCCCGCCTACCTCAAGCACCGAAGATTGTATATAAATATAAAAATGCTAATTGGAAGGGCTTTCGCTCCAATCTCTTAAAAGCCCCATGGGACAGTGTATTTTTAGACAACAATACTGAGCAAATGTGGAACAAATGGAAGGAATTATTCTTCGCTGCTGTTCATAACAACATCAGTAAGCGGCATCTGAATAAAAAGAATAAAAAGAATAAAAAGAAAAATGTCCCATGGTTAACTTCTGCTATTCGTCGTCTTTTTCATAAAAGGAAGCGCTTATGGAAAAAGGCCAAATTCTCTCAGCTACAGTGTGACTGGGATAAATATAGACAGTGTAGAAACAATGTTAAATCAGAACTCAATAAAAGCCATTGGCATCATATTCAGTCTCTAATAAATAGCGATAATCCTAATCGTTTCTGGACATTTATAAAGTCCAAGACAAAGTCAAGATCTATTCCACCTGAAGTGTCTTTTGAAAACCGGAAGGAGCAAACGGCTTTGACAAAGTAGAACTATTCAACAAGTTCTTTACATCGGTTTTTACATGTAGTCCTGGCGTCCCTGAACAGTGCGTAAAGAACTTCACCCATATACTGATCAAATTATTTAATCTTTGTCTTCCTGTGAATCTGAGGTCAGGAAATTGCTTACTGGTCTAAATGTCTCTAAAGCTCATGGACCAGATGGCTTTATTGCACGTCTGCTTTGGGAGGCAGCGCCGGCAATATCAGGATCTTTGACTGATTTATTTAACTACTCACTTCAACACGGCACGCTACCGACTGAATGGAAATCTGCACACATTACGCCAGTGTTTAAGAAAGGTCAGAAAGAGCAGGTCAAGAACTATCGCCCTATTTCTCTCACAAGTCTTAATATAATGATCCTAAAAAGCTATATATATAATCGGCGAAATTTATCACAAAGCTAAGTTTTCTGGTCCGATAAAGCCGTCCTTATGGTGGCGATATTGAGACGATGTATTTGATCTCTGGCAGCAGAGCCTTCCTGCCCTACATCAGTTTACTGATTACATCAATTCTCTGTATCCTACTATTAAGTTTGGGCTAGTTTTTTTCTGAGCATGAGCTTCACGTACTTAATTTTACTTTATGTCTTATCGATGGATTTATCAGGACGGACGTCTATTCCAAACCTACAGATAGCCATTTATATCTTCCGCCTTCCAGCTGCCATCCTAAGCACGTTTTCAAGGCTATTCCTTTTGGAGTAGCCACAAGATTAAAAAGAAATTGCTCTGAAGAAGTATTTTTTTGCCGAGAGAACAGCTGAGTACAAAGAGTATCGTGTTAACCAGGGTTACCCTTCTAAATTAGTTTCTAAACAATTCTCCAAAACCTCCGCCATCCCTAGAAATAATTTACTCAGGACTCGTATAAAAAAAACCAAGAAACTATTTCCATTTGTTATTACATTTAATCCTAACTTGCCCGACGTAGGCAACATTATCAGAAAGCATTTGTTTATTCTGCAATCTAACCCCAAATTGAAAGAACTTTTTCCTCGAAGTTCTATCATACCATCTTTTCTTCGATCGAAAAATCTCAAAGAATTGTTAGCATCATCTTGTTTTAAAACTGCCAGCGAGAGACAAACCATTCCTCATAACAATGGCTGCTTTAAATGCGAAAGGAAAAGATGCGACCTCTAACAGAATTTCTTTGTTGAATCTAAATCATTTCTCAGCTTTCAGACGGGCAAAAATTACACCATTCACTCTAGACTTTCCTGTGATTGTAAAAAAGCGATTTACTTGGCTTCTTGCAAGAAATGTCGCCTGCAGTACGTGGGATCTACTACTAACGACTTTAAAGTGAGATTTCGAAATCACAAATCTAGTATGCTCACAAACAAAACAACTTGTGAAGTAGCGATACACTTTAACAAAACCCCACACACCCTGGAAGATTTTTCGTTCCAATGCATTGATCAGGTACAGGCCCCTAGTGGCTCTGTAGAGATCGATAGGCCTTTAATCACAAAAGAGGCTTCTTGTTGGCGTATAGAACCACCCCTCACAGTAGCACAGGGGCAACCCCAGCATTCCTTATGTTTGGAAGGGAATTGAAGACAAAGCTTCCAGAGTTGCGTCCAAACAAAAGTGTTCTGGATGAGAGCACGAGAGATCGTGAGTGGAATCAAAAGCTTACATGCAAAATGTATGGTGAAAAACAACGGCATACTATCGACAACCCAATTGCACCTGGAGACAAGGTTCTTCTCAAGAACACCAAGCAATCTGGAAAGTTAGCTGCCAATTTTGAGCCTAATCCTTACACTGTTCAGACGAAGGAAGGGCAAGAACTAACCTTGAAATCGACTGATGGTACAGTGCAGCGGAGAAACAGCTCATTAGTTAAGCCGTACAAAACCTCACAGGAACCAGACAACTCTACGGGAGCTGAAACCCTAGCGGATCGTGTGGTCCCACCATCAGTTGCTGACACGGCAACCACAACTGAGCCAAAGAGTAGACCATCTCGAACTGTACGAATGCCACCTAAGTTTAAGGACTTTGTGTTGGATAAGTGAAGAATTTTGAAAGACGGTGCACTATTAGGATTGTTTATGTTCTGGATAAGTGAACAGTTTTGAAAGACGATACTCCGTTTAGACTGTTTCTTGGGAGTTAAATAGACTTAAATTTCGTCTAAGGTTTTCACTTGTCATTCGTTTGTTTCTTTTCACAAAGGAAGGGAATGCAGTGTTTAGACATTTCGTTACTGTTATATAGAGTTATTGGTGCGCCAAGAATCATGGTACTGTAACATGGCGTACTCGCTGGTGTACATTAAAGAAACCGCTGAGTTTGTCTGCATTTATCTGGGTATTAATAGGCCATCATTACACCGGCTGTTCTTTGCTACCTAATATGGTTACAAAGTCTACTTTGACAAGGCTGTTTGATACAGTATGTATTTCACCAACCTACCACCACAGCTGTCAATAATAACTGCATTGTAACAGCTTCACAAGTTGATGTATCACCCCTATAGCTGGTACAACTACATTGTAAACCATGCATCTACTCTGTTATATTCCCAACAAGGAGTACATGTTGATGGCATACCTGTATACAAGGGCATCTGTTAAATACAGTGAGGTTTTGTTCAAAACTGTAACACTGAAACTTGGACACATAAACAAATTTGAAAACCTGAAACACCAACATCCTGCAATGACTAAACTTAACATGAGCCATATTGTACATTTTCTTTTACCTTAATTATAAGCTGTGCTGATGGTGAACTAACATAATTCATCCTTCCACAATATAATTCTTTTTATGGCCAAACATCACTGAGGGTGTTGTAGAGTTTTATCTAATACAAAACAGTATACCTTAGTACAGTGTACAGCATCTGGAGGAAGATCACACAAAATGTACCCTCTTGTATGTCACAAGCCAGCATTTTGTCATCAGTTAGTCATTTAGGACAGATATATACCTGCATAAACAAAGACAGAGCTCTGTGTAGGAGCATTAAAGGTTTAGATACAAAATACTCTATAATTATGTATTTATACAACTTGCGTAATCCTTTGAAAAATTATTACTGACTTTACAAAGCCAAATATTTTGATGTATATTTTTTCATTCATTGGTAAACCTCAGGATTATAAAAATTAAAAATTGAATGTGTTCTATTACATGTATAACAATCAATATTTATTGAACAATGAGTGAAACATTCAAACATTGTGTTAACTTAGTATTTGAGCTGTACATCTATTTGCTTGTTTTTAGATGATACCCTTTTCACACACCCCCCCCCCCCCCTCATTCTTACCCATGGAAGATCATTGTCAATTATGATGAAGAGAGGGTTCTTAAAATCCTAATAGGAAAGTTCCAGGCTAACCTAAGATTTGGTTAGCCTGAAACTTGAGTATTATGGTTGTTCTGGAAATTTGGCAGAAATTAATGGCCACTTTAATAATTCAGTGTCGACCACATTTAAAACTAAAAAGGAATTAGACAAGCTTACTAGCTTATATGACTTAGATTTGTTTTCCTTAAATACAACCCTAGATCATAAGTTGAACCCCACCGATTACTCCTCTGACAGAATAATTAGTCGATATATCTCCCTTATAGTTTTAAGAAAATGAAAATGAAGTTATCAAAGGATGAGACTGTCTCTAGCTTTTCTGTTTTTCATAACAACGTAGTCAGTCTTAATCTTAACCTGGAAAATCTTCAAACTCAACGTTTACATGAAGTAGATTTTCATTTTAATGTCATCGGCGTTACCGAACAAAATTCACTAATGCTAATTCGCAACTGTGCACAGCACACATACCCGGCTACGTATTTGAATATGTTCCAACGGCCCTGGTGTCTGGGGTGTTGGAATGTTTATTGACGAATCGCTTGATTATCGTATCTTAGAAAAGACCTCTAATGAAGCTTTCCAGGTATTGTTGACTGAGTTCTCCGTTGTGAATAAGAAAAATGTTATCTGCGGAATCTTTTACAGACAGCATAACTCATCGGAAGTTTTTCAATCATATTTTGATGAGACTATTGAAAAACTTGTGTCCTCTGGGAAACGCATTATAATCATGGGTGATTTTAACATTGACCTTCTAAATTGCGCATCTTCTTCGTATAGTCGCGATTTTTTGTCTTCCCCTCAGAGTTGTTTCCTCTTTCCCTCAATTGACAAACCAACACGTGTTCGCTCTACTTCCGCCACCCTAATTGACAACATATTTATTAATAATCCTGATCAAGTTGGGGCTTGTGGAAATATAATTTCAGACTTAAGTGATCATTTTTCGCAATTCTGTATTCGTAAATCTATGAAGGATAATACTAAGATAAAAAAGTTCTTCTCTAGATTCTCTAAGGACAATTTTGATGCTGATCTCTCTCATGTGGATTGAAATGCACTCTTAAATAAAAATGCGTGTAATGCGGACAATTTATTCTCTTCTTTTCATAACAAGTTTAACACATTAATAAATAAACATGCACCTATGAAAATAATTTCAAACCACAAAGCAAAACAATTCTCTAAACCATGGATTACCAAAGGTCTAAGAATTACTATTAAAATTAAAAATAAGTTATATGCGTCTGGTAACACCGCCAATTATAAAATCTATAGCAACAAAATTTGTACTTTAACGCGTTTAAGTAAACAGCAATATTACTCTAAATTGATAACTAAAATAATTTGAAAAGAACATGGGAAGGCATAAACAATGTACTTGCACGTAAATCGAAGAACACAAAACCTATTACTTTTATTAAGGACCCTAATAACAATGATTCTGCCAATAGCGACCCAAGTAGAATAGCCAATGTTTTTAATGACCATTTTGCTTCTATTGGACCTAAACTGGCAAATAAGTTACCAACCGTTCAGCAGACTTATTTCGATTTCTAAACAGATCTAACTCTCCTGACTCTTCGTTTGCCTTCAACCTAATTACCCCAGCTGAAGTTGGATCGGAAATTTTGCGCATACCAATTAACAAATCTCATGGTTTATATTCCTGTCCCACTTAACTGTTGAAGTACTCGTCAAATGTTATCAGCAGTACTCTCGCTGAAATAGTAAATCTTTCTATTTCAACTGGGATGTATCCCACTAAACTAAAAATGGCAAAAACTATTCCTATCTTTAAAGCTAAAGATAACTCTATCGCAAACAACTATAGGCCTATTTCTTTGCTATCTATTTTAATAGGATCTTCGAAAACTTGATCTTCTCTAGAATGGAATCTTTCATTGACCAAAATGACATACTTTCTTCATCTCAATACGGCTTCCGCAAAGCGCACTCAACTCAACGTGCAATTCTTGACATTGTAAGTACCATCCTGGAAAACATGGGCCGGCGCTTGTTCTCATGTGGTGTATTTATTGACCTGAAAAGGCTTTTGATACTGTCGATCATAAAATTATTTTACACAAGCTGGATCACTATTGTTTTCGTGGTGTTATAAGTAAATGGTCCTCATCTTACTTAGAAGGTCGAACTCAAACGACACAAATTGGTTCCTCTATATCTAAACGAAAAAATACCACTTGCGGGGTGCCGCAAGGTTCTGTCATAGGCCCAATACTCTTTCTAAGTAGTAGTAGTAGTAGTAGTAGAAACTTTATTAAAGTGTCAAAAAAACCGTCTAGCCAGGGAACAAATCCCTTACTAATTTGGGGACACCAATTAGGGGAGAATATACAAACTAAGTACAGTAGTAGATAAAATATCTATAGTTAACTTATTAAGAGATTTATAGTAAAAACACACAGAGTCAAAATGAACAAAGGCTACAGCCTGCGCAGCCATCATCTAAAAGTTCACTTATATTGAGTTGGCGTATCTTGCTTTTAAACGACGTTAGGGTTGTGACGTCCCTGATACTCTTGGGTAGTTTTGTCCATAGCTTAGGCCCTAAATATCTAATAGAGTGCTTACCATAGGTGACTGTCTCATACCTAGGTATAGAGAAATCTGCTATATCGACGATATCCAAGAATCTTCTGAAAAACTTAAATTCTTTTTATTTGCGGATTACAAGAACGCTGTATATGCTGACAAAAATGTCAAGTCCCTTGAGTCCACTGTAAATCAGGAGCTCTGTCAGTTGTTCGATTGGTTAACTGCCAATAAACTAACCTTGAATATTAAAAAAACAAATTTCGTAATTTTTAGACCGACTCAGAGGAAACTTACCTATCATCCCAAAATAATGGTATTCGACAACGATCAAAATAATAATATGGCTCTAGAATGTAAAGAATTCGTGAGATATCTAGGTATAATAATTGACAATAACCTTTACTGGAAACATCATATTGACCACGTAGCTATTAAAATGAGTCAAACTGTGGGATTGATCTGTAAACTACGGCATTTTCTGCCAAGACATACTCTTTTAACTATTTATTGATCCCTTGTTGCTCCTTATTTAACCTATGGTTTGACGGCCTGGGGTCAAGCATATAAATCGTACCCTGAAAAGCTTTTCAAACTTCAAAAGCGAGCTCTTCGCTTTATCTTTTCCTCGGAGCGAAATCAACATGCAATTCCTTTATTTATCGACGCCGGTGTCTTACCGTTAAAATTTTTGTATTATGAGCATTTAGCTAACCATATGTTTGAAATAAGATACAGTACTGCTCCTGGAAACATTCCAAATCTTTTTCGAGATGTCTCTGATATTCATTCTTATGATACTCGATCCTCTACTTCTAATAAATTTTACATACAAAGCTCCAGACTCTCAATTCAAGTGAATTCATTTTCTAGAATCGGGACAAAAATATGGAATGAAATGCCTGTATCTTTTAGAAAACTTTCAAAAATTGTCTTCAAGAGGAAAATAAAACAAACACTTTCTGAGATCCTAGCTTCAGACGATTGTTACATTGATCTTCCAGAAATCGTTGAAAAAGTTAAGTTGAATTTATCTTCCTCTTGATTGATCAGTTGATAGGTATTCAATTATATCGTTTAATGCATCAGTAATCTCCCGTCAAGACTGTTGTCATTTATTATTAGTAATATCATTAGTTTATCAGTAGTCTGTAATCATTGTTGTCAATTCTAGCTTTTTAGTTCTCTTGTTACTTTTAGCTGTATTTAGTTGCATCTATTTCCTGTAAACATGACCCGCCTAGATTAGCTTAGCTACCCGCGGGCATGTTACTGTACTTTTATCCCAAAACACAATAAAATGTATGTAATTGAAAATCACACTTTTTTTCGCTCTTGGCCTGTTCCTTCTTTCTCTTATGTTCAGTTTTCCGTCTCTGGTTAGCTTTAACAGACGTCCTACCGACTATATGCAATTCTTGCGTGGTTGAGTCGCCTGCTGAACAAGAATAATGTAACGGTATGATGTGCCCGAAATGTAGATGACCGGTTGTACATCTCGTACGTATTTATGGACGCATGGAGGACCAAATTTTCTCGGCTTGATGGTTACCAAATTTGCTAAACAACGCCGCCACACTACACGGGTGCTGCAAATTCCGATTATTTACCGATTGTGAACCGTTCTGATGAGAAACACGAGCCCAGCTTGGTCCGTGCGTCATGGCCAAGATACAACCCATCATAACTCAGTGAACGAATATTTATCATATGACGTCTTAGATTTTAAAGAGGCGAAAGTATGTTTGAACCAAAATAAGACGCGAGGTTGCCAATATGTTCCAGTATATAAGGGAGCTATTTGAGCCTATAGTTACCAGTTATTCTTACACTGTACTTTTAAGAAAAAGGATTGATACTTACTATCCTTTTGTCACAGATGAAGTAGGACCTGTCGTTACCTACTGCCCACCAGATCAAAATATCACTGCGACGCAAATGAAAGTATTAGTGACGTGGACCAACCCACAATTTAAAGACAACAGCAATGATCCCTTAACCATCCATTGCAGTCATCAAAGCGGAACTGAGTTTTACTGGGGAACCTGGAACGTACATTGTGTTGCGTACGATAAAAACCCAAATAATCAACCAGCTGTTTGCCAGTTTACTTTGATAATAAAACGTAAGTAGTTACATAGAAAATTTGTTCCCCCCTTTATTAAACAAAACGTATAACAACAAGGAGGTCTAAACGGAAAACAAGCAAACCAGTAAACTTAATAACGAGCTGACCAACAAATTGGTCACTTATCAAGATGCAAACAATTTCTGAGCAAGTAAGAAGGGAAATCGGTATCAAGTAAATCCTTATCGACTTCCGTAATCAAAAATCCTTTTTGTTATTTGGTTGAAAATTCGGACAATAATATTTACTTAATTAAACGAAAGCAGACCCCTAAAATGAAGAGATGAAACTTACGAGCGATCAGAACATAACTCACTTGTACGTTTCGTTTTCAGCAAAAGACTGTGTGGATATGAAACCTCCCAAAAATGGAGCAAAGGCCTGTGATGACTGGATGTTTGGTCGGTTTTGCGCTCCACTCTGTAACAACCTATGGGACTTTGCTCAACCGTTGCGTGCAAGCATATGGGCTTGCGGAAGCTCTGGGAAGTGGCTTCCAACCTCTCGCTGGCCGGATTGTTCAAGTCAGTAAACAGTTGATCAGACTCTCCGCAAGGGCGGTCTGGTCGATTTTCGCCAAAGTCAAACGTAAAGAACCGGAAGGGGTTCATTGAAGTCTTTCCACGAGCTTCCTTGATAACTTTTGCTTACTAAAGTCGGTTAAATGGATGAGATAGACATAATATACGCGCCAGTGGTTTTTGTTTTAAACTGAGTTTCTCAGCTTTTTCTAAATTTTCCTTAGAAGTTTCGTCAGCAACTAAGATCTTGAAAATCATTATCATGACAACCGTTCGCTGAGTATGCTATGACTTCGGTAAAACTCGACAAAAGGAAGAGTGGTTTCTGGTTTTGATATTATTACATGAATTTTTTTAATACACATGAAATCAGCGAAATCTGTCCTCTGGCGAAATCGACCTGACTGTTCTAACGGAGATTCTGCCTTAAGTGGTATAATAGGATTGTGAAATAGATCAAATACTCAGGGACGCTGCACAACAAACCGTCCAAAAAGAGATTTATCATCCAACATGCTAAATCGTTACTTCAGTGCGGACGAGTCTCGCTGATGTTTCTGGAATACAAATATTGCATAACATTTGTACTCATGTCGCGCGTTATTTGTATTCTACGAAGCACAGTTTCGCTTCGGCGCGAAACGAAGAGTAACAGAGAATCGATGCGTCCTCTTTGATTCTTCAGCTAATGTATACCCAGCTCTGCTAACACAGCATTCAGTACTTTATGCCAAGGCAGACTCTACCCTCACATTTATATATATATATATATATATATATATATATATATAAATGTGAGGGTAGAGTATATATATATATATATATATATATATATATATAAGCGAAATAGGAAACGTAGGATCCATGATAGTGCTCGACAATGAGGGAGCGATTACAGTAGCAAATGGACTACTCAAGTTACGCACATATGGATTTTAATACAGCCTGTTTCGTAGACCAACAAAAGTTGATCCACTCATCAGTTAAACTCCATACACACTGAGGCATCGTGACGGTTAACTCTAACTCAGCAACGTGATCACATGACATCGTTTAAAAATTCAAATCTTGAAAACCGTGCGCGCGCCGATAATAGCGTTAAGAATGCTTGAGAATGTATTTTCGCCGATGTCTACAATTGGATATTATTTCACTTCGCTTGTTTAAAGAGGCTTCATGTGGATAAGACAAGATAAAAAAATTCTCAGTGAGGCATAAATTGCAACGTTTTGTGGCATTGGAATATGATCTAGCCCTAGCAATAATTTTCCATGAAATCGAATAGTCTTCACTCTTCTCCTTTAGTTTCCACAGGTACTTGCTCAGCTCTGTGTCATTTCGCCGTCTCTCGTGGTTGAACGACATTCGGTGGTTGCGCCATCTAGTCTTAAAATCTGTCGCTGTGAGGCCAACGTACGTTTCAGTTTCTTCCCAGGTAGCGACTGTGGCTTGGTAGACGGCCTCGCTTTGCAAACATTTCCCTCCTAAAGGGCACTCGCTTTCGTTCCTGCAGTTGCACAATCTCTGGGGGCGGCTATCTTCGGACATTTTTGCGTTCCTGATTGTGGCTTTGTTATGCCCGTCTATGATCTGTGTCATATTGGGTGTGCATGAGTAGCTCAGTTTAATGATGTTTCTATTAAAAATGTTCCTCAGTTTGTGGGTGACTGGAATGCACTTGTCAATAAGGTTAATAAACGCTCTGCCAAGGTTGGTCTGGACGTTTCTGTTAAATGGTGGGTTAAACCAAATTATGTTTCTTCGCCTTTTGGTTTGGTATTGCGGTCGGTGCGGTTCCGGTTCAGTGAGTGCAGCTTGTATGTGTAGCCACTCTTGTGTAACGCGTCTTGGTAGGGAGGTGCGGCTTTGTTAAACATGTCTTCGTCAGAAGAAATTTCAGAAAGTCTTTTATCAACTGCTTCGGGGATGTCTCGTATTATGCAAGGTGGGTGGTTAGACTTGCTGTGTACGTATGGATGGGTATTTGCTGGTTTGGAAAAGGGTCCGAATCAGCTGGTTATCAGGTCAAGTGTTACATCGAGAAAGTTGATGATTTTCTTGTTTGCCTCGATGATAATTCTAAGGTTGTTTTGGGCAAATTTCGTGCAAATCTGTTTCTTAATTCTCTCCACTTCTTGGGGTGTCTGGTTTATAACTGCAAGGCCGTCGTCACGGTAAAGTCCGATGTTAATTTCTGATATAGTCGCAAGCTGTGATAGGAGGTAGCAGCCGACTAGTTCACATGTCTCCGCTCCGTCATAACTTCCCATGGTGACGTCGAAAAGGCCGTTGGAATTTTTCTTCTGCCAAGAGGTCTCATTGCTAAATAGTAGTGATTCCTTAGCAAGCAGGACGATTTGGCGATCATCTGGGGCGATGGTCGTGTAGTTAGACGCGAAGTCGAGGGCTCGTCCGAGAAGATCTTTCGTTATTGAGGGGCAGAATTCTACAACATCGAAGCTGATGAAAGTAGATTCGCAATTATTTGGTAAGTTCTTGAACCACTGCAGCACAGAGGATGTGTTCTTCCATTGATTAACGCCTGTTGCATTTACAAGTTTCTGGTTAATATTTTCGAGAATTTTCTTCCTTATTTTTCCAATTTCCTGTTTTGATGGGTTGATCAAACGACAAGTGGGTCGGTTTAAGAAATTGTCTTTATGGTCTTTAAGTGTTACGAACGCATCTCTATGGGCGATAACCGGCGATTCGGACCCTATTCGGACCCTATTATATATATATTGTGTTTATTATATATATTTATTATATATAATTGTATAATATTATATATATATATAATATTATATATATTATATATATGATATATATATTGTGTTTATTATATATATATAATATATATATATATTGTGTTTGTTATATATATTTATTATATATAATTATATAATATATTATTATATAATATTATATTTATTATATATATTGTGTTTCAACAGAAACACAATAAAAATTAGTTACGGCTGCATGGACAATACAAAACAAATCATCGACAACCACAACAAAGGAATCCTCAACTCCCACCTGAAGACTAACGCCACCGCCACAACCGACACCTCTACCGCAAACAACAACAAGAAATGCAACTGCCGACAGAAAAACGCATTCCCTCTAGACGGAAACTGCCTCGAACAATCTGTCACATACCAAGCTACCATTACATGTAAAGACAACAACACGACAGACACATACATCGGGCCCACTGCAAACGACTTTACGTCGCGCTACAACAACCACACTTCATCATTCCGACACGCAAAACACCGCAACTCCACCGAACTCAGCAAGCACATCTGGACACTTAAAGACAACAACATCAATTATTCCATCACCTGGCGCATCCTATCTTCCCACCTGCCCTAAAACAGCTCAAGCAGACGATGCAACCTATGCCTTAAAGAGAAATTCCTAATCATCTGCCACCCAGACCTATCAACACTCAACCAGCGGAGCGAACTCGTCTCTTCCTGCCGACACAGAAACAAAGCACTCATACTCAACAGCTGACTTGACACTTTTCACACTGCATAAAACATGTTAATTAGCAATTATTGTAATATATAAGCGATGGTGTCGCATTATTCTGCCATTTAAATCCCCCGATGAGTGGGCAACCACGAAACAAGTCTGTAGGGATGTATATGTAGTTGTTTTTTTCCGACTACCACAAATTATACCCGCTCTATTATTTGTAACGAGCACTGTTTCAAGGACACCAAGTTTAATCCCTCTCTCTATATATCTATATATATATATATATAAACGAAATAGCAACAGAGGATCCAGGACAGTGCTCAACAATGAAGGAGCGATTACAGTACCAAATGGACTACTCAAGTTACGCACATATGGATTTTAATACAGCCTCTTTTGTAGACCAACAAAAGTTGAGCCACTCATCAGTGAAACTGATGAGTGGTTGAACGACACTCGGTGGTTGCGCCATCTAGTCTCAAAATCTGTCGCTGTGAGGCCCGCGTACGTTTCGGTTTCCTCCGTGGTAGCGACTGTGGCTTGGTAGACAACCTCGCTTTGCAAACATTTCCCTCCTAAAGGGCATTCGTTTTCGTCTCTGCAGTTGCTCAATTTTGGGGGGCGGCTTTCTCCAGACATTTTTTCGTTCCTGATTGTGGCTTTGTTATGCCCGTATATGATCTGTTTCATATTGGGTGTGCACGAGTAGCCCAGTTTAATGGTGTTCCTATTGATACTTTTCCTTAGTTTGTGGGTGACTGGATAGCACTTGTTCATAAGGTTAATGAACGCTCTGCCAAGGTTGGTCTGGACGTTTCTGTTAAATAGTGGGTTCAACCAAATTATGTTTCTTCGCCTTTTGGTTTGGTAGTGCGGTCGTTGCGGTTCCAGTACAGTGAAGTCCAGCTTGTATGTGTAGCCGCTCTCATGTAACGCATCTTGGTAGGGAGGTGCGGCTTTGTTAAACATGTCTTCGTCAGAGGAGATTTCAGAAAGTCTTTTATTAACTGCTTCGTGGATGTTTCTTAGTATGTTAGGTTGGTGGTTAGACTTGCTGTGTACGTATAGACCGAATGCAAATATGGCGGATCACTCGGACGGCCCGGTACTAGTAGCGTGGAAGCGAGGCTAGTCAGTCCTCTGGTGCTTTGTTTTGACTACGCGTCCTTTTTTCACTGTTTTAGTGTAATCATTTCGCGATGCTTTCGTTCCGCTGCGAGCCCAAATGCAATAAAAAAGGTTACACATCGTCATTAGGAGAAAGGGTTTCTTTCTTTAACTTTCCTAAAGCACCTTTCATAAGAAAACAGTGGATACACGCAATCGGTCGTGAGGAAGGCAAGGACTTCGTCATAACAGAGCGTACGGAGGTCTATGAACGGACGGATTTATGTCAAGGAAGACGGTGTTCCTTCACAATTTGACTGGTCAGGACCTTCTCCTATAAAAGAAAGGCCCCAACTGAACGGCAACCGCTGCCTGCGAAGAAAAAACTGCTCACCGAAGACAACTCTCATCACTCTGATCACTCTGCGCCTGTAAACAACGAAGTGCAAGAAACCGTCGAGATGTCCTCCTTTGAGCCAAGTACAAGCTTCCAAGAAGACACATGTAAAACCCCAAATTTAGAAAGGCAAATTGCCGAACAAAGCACGAAGGTCGGCGAACTAGTAGCGAAATTGAAGCACGCAGAAAGTGAAATAAACAACCTTCGTCGCGAAAACATCGAATTGACTGAGGAATTGACAGAGTGCGATTGTTTCACGACGGGCCAAATGTTTGCCTGAAAACCCTCTTCTCAGACGACAAAGCACAATGAAAAATTCGTCTAGTGGCTTGAGCTTTTGATGACGTCCTTTCTTTGCAGCTTGAACATTTTCTCTCGTCGAGAGAGTCTGAATTATAAAAGTCTTCAGGGACATCACACACCGCCTCTGGAGCGAATTTTTGTACAATAGTCTCCAGGATTTAAATACTCGAAAATAGACATAAAAAAGTCGCATAACTGAACAGACCAGTGTATAAAGAAACGTCTCCGTCCGTCATGAAACGATCTACGCAAAATAAACGCAAAGACATTTCCTTGCGTTGGCGTTCGCACTCTGTCAACTTCTTAGTCAATTCGATGTCTTCGCGAGGAAGGTTGTTTAATTCACTTTCTGCGTGCTTCAATTTCTCTTCTAGTTCGCCGATCTTCGTGCTTTGTTCGGCAATTTGCCTTTCTAAATCTGGGGCTTTACATGTGTCTTCTTCGAAGGTTGTACTTGGCTCAAAGGAGGACATCTCAACGGTTTCTTACACTTCATTGTTTACAGACGCAGACTGACCAGAGCGATGAAAGTTGTCTTCGGTGAGCAGTTTTTTCTTCGCAGGCAGCGGTTGCCGTTCAGTTGGGGCCTTTCTTTTTTAGGAGAAGGTCCTGACCAGTCAAATTTTGAAGGAACACCGTCTTCTTTGACATAAATCCGTCCGTTGATAGACTTCCATACGCTCTGTTATGACGAAGTCCTTGCCTTCCTCACGACGGATTGCGTGTATCCACTGTTTTCTTATGAAAGGTGCTTTAGGAAAGTTAAAGAAAGAAACCCTTTCTCCTAATGACGATGTGTAACCTTTTTTATTGCATTTGGGCTTGCAGCAGAACGAAAGCATCGCAAAATGATTACACTAAAACAGTGAAAAAAGGACGCGTAGTCAAAACAAACAACCAGAGGACTGACTAGCCTCGCTTCGAGACCACTAGTACTGGGCCGTCCGAGTGATCCGCCATATTTGCATTCGGTCTGTACAGGAGAGAGAAGAGTATAGAGTAGAGTGGAGTGTAGAGTGGAGAGAGTTAAGAAACAGATTTGCACGATATTTTTCCAAAACAACCTTAGAATTACCATCGAAGTAAACAAGAAAATCATCAACTTCCTGGATGTAACGCTTGACCTGACAACAGGCAGATTCGGACCCTATTAAAAACCAGCAACTACCCCTGCATACGTACACACCGAAACGTGCGTTGGCCTCACAGCGACTGATTTTAAGACTAGATGGCGCAACCACACCGAATGTCGTTCAACCACAAGAGACGGCGAAATGACACAGAGCTGAGAAAGTACCTTTGGAAACTCAAGAGGAAGACGGAAGACTATACGATTTCATGGAAACGTTCATTTTATGGAAACGTTGCAATTTATGCCTCACTGAGAAACTTTTTTATCTTCTCTTATCCACATGAAGCCTCTTTAAACAAGCGAAGTGAAATAAAATCCAATCATTGTAGACATCGGCTACAATACATTCTCAAGTATTGTTAACGGTATTATCGGGGCGTGCGCGGTTTTCATTGTTTCCAATATTTGAATTTTTGTAAACAATGTTTTGTGTTCACGTTGCTGAGTTAGAGTTAACCGTCACGATGCCTCAGTGTGTATGGAGTTTGACTGGTGAGTGGATCAACCTTTGTTGGTCTACGAAACAGGCTGTATTAAAATCTATATGCGCGTAACTTGAGTAGTCCATTTGCTACTATATATATATATATATATATATATATATATATATAGTAGAGTAGCAAATAGTAAATATCAAGTAGCAAAATGTAAGTAGCAAATATCAAGTAGCAAAATATATATATATATATATATGTATGTATATATATATATATGTATGTATATATATATATATATATATATATACATATACATATATATATATATTTTGCTACTTGATATTTGCTACTTACATTTTGCTACTTGATATTTACTATTTGCTACTCTACTATATGTATGTATGTATATATATATATATATATATATATATACATACATAGATATAGATGTAGCTCTTTGACATACAAAGCTCTGCTTTCATGTCCAAATTGAGCACTGTGGGGTGAGTCATTGCCACTAGCATTACGCATAGCTCACTAGGCTTTCCTAGTTTGAGCACTCTGGCATGGCTTAGACGATACCACAAATGTGGGATCGCTCGGGGTAACTATATCGGTTCTCCTCCATCCTAGCATCAGCACTGCACTGATGAGGCCCAGAAGGCCGTAAGAGTAAAAAAAAGCTTCCCGGCTAAGATACACGTGTTTCGTTAGGCTTGAAAGCTGAACACTCATACAAGCAAGGATTTCGAGGTCATTACGCCCTTTTGGGCCTTAATATTTGCTTATTAAGAAGATTTTGGATGATGTAAGCGTAAACGATGAATACTGAAGGAGTCTTAGAAGATGTTTTGTCAGCCGCTCAAGACGACTCGCCCATGAAAATTCATACGTGGTAAACGGTGAATCTTATGCACTGCGTGCAGCAAGAACATCTGTACAAGAATATCGAGATGAAAACCAAATCCAGTGACAACAATATATATTTAACGAGAAATCTATGCCACAACGTCCGAAGACAGCCTTTTTTACGCCGATAGTCAGACAACTGGTCGCTCTAACACCTTACTGTAATGTCTTAAACTACCACCGCGGAAAACATACGTACGCCCCAACTATCTACAATGGTCTCCGACATTACCGCGGACGAATCTCCAATTCCTAGTTTTCTTCGCTTCGGCAAGTATGAAATTTTTATTAACTATACTGGCCAAACTCCTACATGTAGAAAATGCAATCGCCCCGGTCACTTCAACAACGCCTGCCCAAATAAAATATGTTTTAATTGTGAAAACACTGGTCACGAAGGACTCATCGCCACAATCAAATCTGCTATGAAACCACCTTCCCGCCGAACACCTGCCAAACTGCCCGACGAATTTTGTCTTGCGTGCTCCCGAAAATCTAAAGCGCCAACAGTTGTCACCGGAAAACCCCGTTCTTCTATCCCTGTACCTAGCGCATCACACACTCCCATATTGGTCACTCCTAACAACTCAGAAGAAGAGATGGAAACTACTCACGAACTGAAAAGAAAATCATCATCATCTGTAATCTTGACCCCTACCTCAGAGAGGAAAAAGGGGAGAAACAAGTCAAGGAAACACAAGGAAGCTTATAATTCTTAAGTGAGAATTTTTTCCAAGAATCCTTCAAAACTTTCACTCTCAATGCAAGGGGGCTCGCAAACCCCCTTACCTACAGTTTCTTGTTTGATTTGATCGAGAAGTCCAACTGTGATTTCTGTTTTGTACAGGAAACGTTCATTTATTCTGAATCTACTATCAAATCCCTATCCCGTACATGGCTGGGCCGTAGTGTTTGGTCCCCTGCCTCCGGAAAACAAGGTGGTGTCGTCACCTTGATTTCTTCGAAGTGCTCATAAAAAACTGTACTTTGGAAGAAAGACTCACAAGGTCGTATCGGCAGTGTTTACATCAGATGTAATGACGTTGATATTAATCTAGTCAATATCTACGCTCCTACCAATCCTACCGAACAGAGAAGTTTTTTTATTTCGAATTTTTAATTCCCTCTTCTGCGATGATAATCGGAGGAGATTTAAACTGTTACGACAACGCTCCCGATAAATTTGGTAGGAATATCTCTACACGCAAAGAATACGAATCTTTAAAAAGGGATTTCGCGCTTTCAGATGTTTGGCGAAATTTGCAGCCATGATCAAGAGAATTTACGTGGTTTAATTCCACATGGTCAATTGGGAGTAGACTTGACAAGTTTTTGATTTCGAAAGATTTATTATCACCTAATGTTAAGTGTGACATTCGCCCTTGTTCGATATCAGACCACGATTTTGTTTTTCTTACCTTTGATATTCCCACTGGTGTAAAACGCGGTCCAGGAATTTGGTGTTTTAACAACTCTCTTTTGAACGATGAGGATTTTTGCGCTACTATAGAGAAACTAATTAATGATAATGTACGTTTTTTATCTTGTGTTCCGTGTCTCCAAGATTGGGGGGAGTTTTCAAAACAGTCTATTAAAGAAGAAACGATCTCCTTTTCCCGCAAAAAGCGAAGACAATTGCAAAGGGACCAGGTGATTTTGACTAACAAATTAGTCCGTCTTCGTCAACGTTTAGTTGACGGAGAAAATTCCGTTATCCCTTTAATTTCTGACACCGAATGTCGTTTGAAAGCCCTTCGAATTAAACAAGTCGAAGGAATCATTATTCATAGTAGAGCAGAATGGTTAGAGGAGGGCGAACGCCCCAGTCGGTATTTTTTTTTAACTTACAAAGAATTAAAGCTCAAAGATCCCACATCTCTTCGGTTTAAGATTCTATCGGTATCGAAGTCTCCTCCCAAGAGGAGATTGAAAAAGCTCATATCGATTTCTACACTCAGCTCTTTTCCGAAGAATCGACAGATGCTGCCCTCAAGACGATCTCTTATCTTCTCTATCACGGAAATTAACTTTTGAGCAGGCGTCATCTTGTGAAGGCGAGATCACGCTTGACGAACTTACTCTCGCTATGAAAAATATAAGTAGGAATAAGTCACCTGGCCCTGATGGCCTTTCGGTTGAATTCTACGCTAGATTTTGAGATCGGTTAGCTCCACATTTATGTCGAGTCTTAAATGCATGCTACCAAACCGGAGAAATGTGTGATTCCACGAAGATGAGCAACACACGCGTTATTTTTAAGAAAGGAGATCGTAGGAATCTGCAAAATTGGCGTCCGATTTCCCTCTTAAACGTTGATTATAAGTTATGCTCAAAAGTTCTCTCTTTTGGACTATCTAAAGCTCTAGAATATATTGTTGACCCTGATCAAACTTGCTCTGTGCCCGGACGCAAAATTACTTCAAAATTACATTTACTTAGAGATATCTTTGATTACATCGACCGCACGAATGAACCAGCATTTTGCTCAGTTTAGATCAAGAGAAAGCCTTCGATCGCGTAAATCGCACCTTTCTGCAAAGCCTCTTACCCCGTTTTGGTTTTGGCCCGTCTTTTTGTTTTTGGATCAAAACTTTATATAATGGCGCCAATATTCGTGTTATTGTTAATGAATGGCTAACCGATGCGATTCCTCTGTCTTGTGGGGCGAAACAAGGGGATCCCCTGTCTCCCCTGCTCTATATTTTGTGCGTTGAAACTCTCGCGCGCAAACTCCGAAATAATCCTGAGATCGAAGGCCTCCTCCCTCCGGGCGCACATGGTCTCCGCTATAAAGTTGGAAATTATGCTGACGATACGACCTATATTGTGAAATTTTATCGCTCTCTGCAAGTTTTATTCAACATGATTAATATTTACTAGCGTGGCTCTGGGGCACGCCTTAATCTCACGAAAACAGAGGCCATGTGATTGGGGGCGTGGCGTATGCGCAACGACCAACCACTTGGCCTCAAATGGATGATCAAAAATTAAAATTTTAGGTGTTGTTTTCGGCCGCGATACTGAATTAGACAACTGATAGGCAAAACTAGAGAAATTAGAAAAACATCTAAATTTATGGAAATCCCGCTCTCTTTCTCTTGTCGGCCGATCGTTCATCGTTAACACTCTCGGAATTAGGAAGCTCCTATATCTCTCTACAGTTTTGTGTGTCCCGAAATGGGTCATTTCTAAGGTTAACGCTTTAATCTGGCCATTTTTCTGGGGCTGTCGAATTGAAACGTTTAGCCGAGCGTCCTGCCACCAATCTCTAAGCAATGGCGGTCTCGGCATTTTGAATTTCCTGATCAAAGGTAATTCTCTTAAATTAGCCTCAGTAATTTCCAATCTAGATTATCGCGAATCGAAATCCTTTTATTTGGCCAGATATTTTCTAGGCTCTAGGCTTGCCTCCTGTCGCTCAGAGTGGAGCTCTCTTCGAGATAACTCCACCCCGAGTACACAGGTCTTGACGCCCTATTATAAGAATGGTCTCTCGGCTCTCACCACTCTAAATGGGATTCTCTCCCGCACGGAGTGGTGCGATTTTGAATTTTCTTCCGAGAAATGTTATCGAACTCTCTTGAAGAAAAACTCCACCTCTCCAATTCTTCATCGCTTTTGGACTCCCTTTCTTCTGATTGACTTTGATCTTGACAAATTTTGGAATTTAGTGCGAGATGACTATTCTGAAAATCATAGGAACGACATACTCTGGAAAATTGTACTTCGCGCTATTAAGGTCCGCGATTCTCTAAAGAATTGGGGATATATCAACTCAGATAAGTGCGCCTTTTGTTCCCGTAAAGAAGCTATAGATCACTGTTTTCTCAATTGCCTGCGTGTGAAATCTGCATGGGCCCACTTTTCCCCCGTTATCTCCTCTATCCTTGGAACTAGCTTTCTCCCATCCTATACATATGTTTTCTTTTTTCGTCGGACCCCCGTTAGCCCAAATAAGAATCGTATTGCTCGCTTTCTAATTAAGACAATTCTGTACAGCATCTGGAAATTTCGAAATAAGTATACCTTCCACAATGGGAATGACCCCCATGAATACAATATTAATGCCACTAAAAGACTAATGTAGTGATGCTACTAACCGTTAAACAATTAATCTATTTATTAAATTAGTTACTAAATCAACTATTAATTACTTACACGAGAATTTTAATAGCAGTATTGTCTACTTGACATAGTGCTGGAGCTTCCCACAAATTTGAAAGTCAGATAAACAGAGACGAAAGTGGTCACAGAGAATTCTCTTCCTAATAGTATTGAAGATATAACGGATTATACCCTTATGATTTTCCTTTCCACTGCGAAAAGTAGTATTATTACGAGACTTCCAAATGCAATGCAAGATCGTTTTGAGAAGAAAACGGGCCAATCGCGCCTTTTTTTTGGGCTGGCTGGAGCCCACTGAAAAAAGAAAACATAAGTAAAAGAGGGGAAGAAATTACCAAGGAAAGAGGAGATCACAGGAGAAAAATACGACCACACTCTTTTAGCACTGGAACAATTACGAAAACAATGATCAATTGTTTCTTTTCGAGAGCAGTAGGCACATTTATCAGAAACACTATAGCCCCAATGTTTTAGGGAATCGCGGACTTTAATGGCCCGAAGGACAACTCACCCCAACACATCATTCTTGTAGTTTTCAGAAAAGTCATCTCTAACCAATTTCCAGAAATTGTCAAGTTTGAAGTCGATAGGAAGAAAGGGGGACAAAAAACGGTGAAGAGTCGGGGAAGCAGAATTCTCTCTTAAAAAGGTCCGATAGCACTTCTTATATATATATATAAGAAATGCTTCTTATATATATATATAGCTGGTTTACTCTAGTTTGAGCACTCTGGCATGGCTTAGACGATACCACAAAGGTTGGGTCGTTTGGGGTGACCGTCTCGGTTCTCCCCCATCCTAGCATTAGCACTGCACTGATGAGGCCCAGAAGGCCGAAACAGTACTGTCTGCAGTTAGTTATATATATATATATATATATCTAAGAAATGCTTCTTATATATATATATATATATATATATATATATATATATATATATATATATATAAACAAGTTAAAAGGCCTCGAGCCAACAGTGACGCCGCGCCAGAGGGATCCAAAAGGATTTACAGTCCAAACCTCGATAAATGTGTAATTACTGTATTTGTTTATATGCGTTACCACGCCCTATATAAATCTATTTAAGGAATTATTAAGTCATTGTATTACAACTGATGAAGGTCTCGGACCGAAACGTTTTTTATTAAAGTTTTTAGACTTTTTGTTGAGTATATGTCTTTTTTCGCTCGAAGTTGTCCGTCCTCATCTGCCACACTACTTCTCCTATGTATATATAGTAGGTAGCGATCAAACAATACGACACATGGTTTCTGTTCCTCGGAGCTTCGTGCTTACGCACTTTAAATCTGTCTGATGAATGCGTAAGCACGAATATATATATTCGCACTAATATATATATATATATATATATATATATATATATAACCAAAATAGCGGAATGAGATCATCATCTACTAAAAAGTGCTCAATAGCAGGGCTAGAGCTATGGATAATTATACCTCAAGAATTAGGTTACTTGAACTTTTACTGCAACTTTAATAGATCCTTTTAACATCCTGGATTTTCAGTTTTTAGTTTCTATGTAAATACGTTCCACCTGAAGAAGGCCGAAGGCCGAAACATCGCCACATTAAAGCTGGAACAGTTAGAAGTTTGCTTCTTGTTTCATCGTTTTACTCTTACTATATATATTTATAAACATACTAGGAGAAGTCGTGGCTCTGAAAAAGTGCTCGATGCGGGTTGCAGAGCGTTTCA